>NC_056727.1:412111570-412276570 GCF_019279795.1 Protopterus annectens
ATTGCTGGAACATTTTTTTGTTAACCAGACATAAGCTTTCAAATGACATCAGGAAATTCCTCTCTGAGTGCATGTATATAGGGATAGTTACATATATATGAAAACAAATGCTTAATAACATTGACTCTCTCAAGATGTGCTACAGTGCAAATAAAAATGCAATGTCTTTCAGCTTTTCCCAGTTAGGGGTCACCACAGCGAATCATCGGGCTGCAGATTGATTGAGAGTGATATTTTTATGGTGTCAAGTTGCCAGCTCAGCGCCCAACCTTCACAGAAGGTACACAAATGCACCTATCTTCATGCATGTCTTTAAAACTCATTTGACCACAGGGAGGACATGCAGACTCTGCACAGAAGGCACTCCAACTGAGAATCGAACCGCAGAACATTTTGCTTCGAAGTGATAACACTAACCGCTGCACCACTGCAGTCTGTGTTACACTGCAAATATAAATGTCATTTTTCTCCAGCAATATCTACAGTTTCACCTGATGCCATGCAATAGTTTGTAATATTAAGTACATATGGAAATATTGCTTATTTTCATAAAATTACTAACAAACAATTAACAATATATTCAGCTTAGTGTGATAAATATGTGCATTGACAATGAATTTTCCTTTTCCCATCATGGCATTTCAAATCATACCCATCAGTAATGCATAGGTCTTTCAAATATGAAAATATGAACATAAAGGTGAAAATATGTACAATAAGTGGAAAACAGTGATTAATTTCTCCACTGCAGGATATGATAAATTATCAGTCTTAAGGTCATTTTGTTAATAACTCCTTGCCCTTTCTAATACTGCCTATTATTAGCTGGTAATCCACTTAATTAAAGAAGTCCGATCTAAAAAAGGTCAATACACTATAAGGAACTATGGTTTCCAACTGGAAGAACACAAAAATGTGCTATAGTCTTGAGTGAGTTTACCAGACAGTGCTTTGGAGTACTTGGAAATTTTGGGTTGACTCCCAAATGGTCACATGTGCTCCCTGCCTATTAACTACCTATATCGGAGCAGATTTCAGATTACCACTGATGGTGGAAAAATAGTTCATAGAGAATTCACCTTTGGTTCCTTATGCTACTGCTGTCACATAAAAACTCACACATAGGTTCATAGGTATTTATGTATTTATTTATTTTACATTTGTTGACCGGGATAGTCTGACTGGATACATATCCATTTTCAGCGGAGGCCCAGGGAGAAAAGCTCCAAACATACAAATAGCAAATAATGTCAATTGCTCAGGTTAAGCACAGTTTACAAATTCTTACAAATAATGCCATACATTAAAAGCATAAAAGACATAGAAGCAAAAAGAGATACAATCTCACATTTTAGGAAAAAAGTAGGTAATAGACTAGCAATAGATCCGAGTTTAAGTTTAGAACTTGACCTTGTATGGACTATACCCAATGCCATTGTTATCTCTTACAACAACACTTTCAGGATCAGATTTCCTCATGTTCCTGTTGAAATGGGAAAATACTTCAGTAGATGGGTGGCTTATATGTTTTGAAATCAGGTTACTGACCAGGGTCCCATTCAACTACTGTCAACTTGTCTGCTAAATACACCAAATGATAGCCAAGAGGATCAGGCAGAGGATACCTGCTTTTAACTATCTCATGCGGTATTAATCAAAGTTTTTCCTTTTTTCAGCAATAGATGATGATACTTGTAACTCTTTTACAAAAACTTTATTGTTTATGATCATAGGAATATAGGAATTATAAGGCGATGAAGTCATGTGATCATTTATGCTGTGTTGACACCAACCCTTGTACTGCACCTCCTGCTTCTAATACAGTAAAACAGGTCAGGTTTGGGACAAATTTGTGGGTTCCAATCCAGTCATCAAGGATGTTTTTGAAAGATGCTAACGTGTCACTCTATGTAACATGTAAGGGTCGTTTGTTCTAGAGAAGAGTTAAGTATTGGGTAGTCAGTCTGTCCCTCCATTATGTTTTGTTCATATGTTGGTGGAAGTCTAAGTCTTTAGATCTAGTCTTTGCAAAGCTGTTGGTGTTACAGAGATGCAAGAGGTTCAGGAGAGTTTGGTCCTTAAAGAAGCAGAATGCAAGGCATGAGTCACCACATAGCCTACAGAACACAGAGTGCAGAGATTAAGTCTGTCTTGGTATCCTCTGTTCTTCAGGCTTTTCTAGTTGGGCTACGTTTCTGGACAGATACATACCATAGGGAGCATTGTATGAGTTGTGCTAAATAGAAGGACGTTCTGGCTACTGATGAGACATAGCAGTCTAAAAAGAGGGAGAGAGATAGTGGTGGAGGTGCCTAAATCTCAGATTGTTGTATCAATCTGGAGTGGGGTCCTACTATGTTATAGGTTGGGGGCAGAACATTTTTTTTCTTTTCTTTTCTTTTTTTTTTATTTTTGCAAAATGCAGCAATGCTTCACTTCTTTGCATTTAGCTTGAGCCCTTTTTTTGTATACTATTGTTTTTTAGATTTAATTTTTGTTGCAAGGCCACAATATCAAGTGGTGATTTGACAATTATGCCCATCTTGCAGGTATCTGCAGATCTGAATAGCCATAGGCCAGCATTAGTTGTTTGGAGATCAGACAAGTATGTCCCAAACACGAATGGTCCCAGCACCAATCTCTGAGGTATAGCATCAGTTACTTTTCTGGTCTCCAAGGTAAGGCCTACTACTTTATGCTGACTCCACCTTTTAGTTAGTTATCAATCCATCTTACCACATACGGATTTACATTTATCTCTTTTAGTTTTGTTAACAATAGTTAAATGGGGATGGCCTCATAGGCTTTGGCCAGGTAAATAGGCTGTGTGGACTGAGTGAACACCATCAATAGCCTCCGTAAGTTTCTTGAAAAAATTCACTAGGTTGAGCAAACAACATCCTCCCTTTTCAAAACCAAATTGCTGAAGGTCAAGGTGTATAAGAACTTGATCTAACAGTTTAACAGTTTATAAAGTCAGATACAAATGTGCTCCATAGCCTTATAGATTAAGCTAGTAAAAATGATTGGTCTATAATTCCCTGGGACAGTGGTGGGTACTGGAGGGGCATCAGAACTGCTGCCTTGTATGCTTCCAAGGCATGCCCAGTGGTTAAACATAAGTTAGACAAGTTGTGTATGTGTGTGTGTGTGTGTGGGGGGGGGGGGGGTTCTGCAAGAGCGTGTGTTTGACACTGTTTATTATACAACCAGGTATGTTGTTTGGTCCCATTGAACTGGTGATTTTGGCTTTGAGAACACATTGCAGTCATGTTCTTTTAAGATCTTTTAAGATCTTAGATGATATTAGGGATAGAGTTCTGAAGGCTGTCTCCTGAGTGAAATTTGCACTAAACTTAACTGACAGTATACAGTATTAGCTATGTCATTTGAGTCAGAGTAGGTGACACCATTTTTGATTACTTCAAAGCACTGCTGGATATTATTCTTTTGACTTCTAATATAGCTAAAGAAGGATTTATAATTGTCCAAGGCCACCGATGCCAGTTTCAGTTCATGTTTTGCTTTGATCCTCCTAGTTTTCAGTTCTTTGCTAATCCATTTCATAGTTTGTAAAGTGGGAAGATTTATATTTATTGCAAGATTTTATATATTTTTTTCTACTATTATAGAGCTTGCTTATGCTAGAGGACCACCACAGTGGTTTGCTTTAGAACTTTTCTGCATATTTCTTTCTAATAAGGAACTACTTGGTCTAAACATTTTTCCGAGTGGGAATAAAACTTTAAAACAGAAGTAGCAGGTGCAACTTCATGGGGCTGATTGTATTGGAAGTAAATTTAGAGATCCCATCATAGAGTTTGAGTACATTTGCTCTCTTGAATTCCTTAAATTCAGTTTTTTCAGATGAGTGGGATTTGTAGCTTTAAAGGAGAATTTTGTTTAGGGTCAGATTTAACATTGTAATGGGGATATTATAGAAGTGGTGCAGGAGGGGGCTATGTTGTTATGGATGAGTTCTAGTATGTTACACTCAGGTGATGGGGATACTATGGAAGTGGTGCAGGAGGGGACTATGTTGTTATGGATGAGTTATAGAATGTTACACCCCCTACTCTGCTCATTTATCAGCTTTTCTAAGAAATTATCATTTATATAATCCAGGAATCTTTGGGTACACCCAACATTAAATGTAAAGGAGCACCAGTTAGTTTATGAGCAATTAACACCACCCATTAAGAAGGAATTTTTCATTATGGCTACTTCAGAAAGTACATTCAGGAATTGCTCATGGTCATCTGGTGATAAGTTTGGCATCCTATAACAGGCAATGAACTGACAGTTTAGTTTGTTAAGGGTAAGTTGGAATTCAATCAGCTCATTGTGATGGTCTCAGGGTACCTGACTAACAATGGTAGAGTCACTAGCAAATATGGAAATGCCACCTCAGTTCCCCTTATGCCTGAATGCATGGTAAATATTAAAGTGACTTACAGAGTGAGTGTTATCTTTCCATAGAAACCAAGACTCAGTTATGAAGCAGATATGATGTGTTCAAGTTGTAGGGCAGCCTCACGGTCAGGCAATTTGCTATTTAGACTTCTGGAATTAAGAAGGACTAATTTTATATAGTATGAATTTAAACATGTTGAAGGTTTATCAGTTGTATTTGGACATCTAGCTGATGGACTCTTTCAACAAAAGGCAGTCTGGGCTAGCAAGAATTTTGATCAGAAGGCAGAATCTATTGAATGAGAAATGCAAGCTGTCCTGTGTGAAGTAAGTAGTTCTGCCAACCATTTGTTCCCATGCTAAGACATACATGGCCTGCCTGGAATGACATCTACTATTTAGCCAATTATTAAATGCAATTAGCTTATATTTCTAGGTAAGATTCCACTTTGGCACATTTATAATAAGATCCAACATCTTTGCATGTCCCTCAGGGTAGAGCACCTCAAGTCATTCACACCTCATGGGCCACCATCAGGTCATAATCATACTTCCTTAGAGTTCAGTTTTTGGGGCTTGAACAGGTGGAAGCAGGTGCCTTTGTTGGAGAGTGGGAAAACAGACTTCTACATCGTGAGATGTATTGGCAGCTGGCTTTAGACACAGCAAATCTACCTGCATTGAATTAATATATTTCCATTGCTAGTGAACTTAAAATAAAATTCAACATAGTTTGAGCAAACTTTTACAGCTGTAATGGCTTTCGGTAGTGTTTTGACAGTCTAGATTTGTTTTCACCATTTTACTTGATTTAATGTGAAAGTGTTTTTTGGTGTGTGTACACCTTAAAAGAATTTTCCCGGGCTTTGTTCAGCCTGTCTGTTGAGTGACAGTTCTTGGGGGTGTGGTTTTACTTCACCCAGCTCTTAAATTCAATGTTTAGAGGAATTTTCATGGGTCTGAAGAAGTCTATATTTTGGATGAAAGTGCTTAACCATGAATTGTAGTGGCTTTACCAATAAAGGATTGTTTCTTTCTACTACAACTGTGAATTGGAGTGGATTCTACCATTGTTGGATTCATTTGCTGTGGTTTTTGGCTTTCTGGTCAGTAATTTGTTCTATACTTCTTTGGAGTCAGGGATCAAAGGGATGTTATAATGTCATGTATTTTGGCACCAGATAGACAACTAACTCTCACTCTATCTTTGTCTAGCCTTGTGAGCATGGAGTCTGTGTGCTTAATGATGAAGTCACTGGCCACTAATACATTTCTGCTTGTACCTATGGTTTCAGTGGCAACAGGCTGGTGATATTCTCACTGAGAATGTGGGTGGTAGTGTTGTATTTATAGATGTCTCCTGAGGCTTTGTTTTCTTGGAAGGAAGCTTGGGCAGTGACATTTTGACAACACCAGCATATGCTGGTTTGGTATGAATATGTAAAAATATGTGTCTCTGTATGTGCTGTTCACATGACATAGCTGTTGATGAGAGGATGGCTTCCATGTTGTGCAAATTCTTACACCTGTCACATGTTGCATTTATGCGTGTTGTACTATACTGTCTGGACAGTGGGCCACTCATGCACAACTTACAAATACCAACTGATATGAGAGAGGAAATAGAAAGGACCACAGACTGATGGACTTCTATTGCTGTCAGGTAAAACTATATCTCATAAGGATAAGTATAGAGTATGAAGTTTTTAATTATAGGTTAAAGGAAGGGAGCCAAAGTGTGACTGGTCACACTGTTAGCAGAAATTAGAAGGAGCAACAATGATGCCAAATTAATTAAGATGTGACAAGAAGTAGCAGTAGGCAAGGCAGGAAGTAGATGTGGCAAATAAAAGTAATAATAATGAAGAAGAATTAGAACTAGTTAGGCAAGAGATGAAGGAAATAGCACAGATAACGCATCCACCGCAACACTAGTGTTAATATGTTAAACACCATCATTCAACACTCCCAGTGTGCAGCCGTGTGGTACCACCAAAAATCAGAACAAGCAGCTAGGAGCAGCAGAGTTCAAATGTACTTAATATAGAATAATACAGTGGGACTGAGTGCTCAAATCTGCAGCTAGTTGCAATACAATAACACAGTGGTACTGAGCACTCATATCTGCAGCTAGTTGCAGTTTCTTGTAAAATCATGCAGCTTAGAGAACTGCATCAATGCCTAGTACTCTATGAGCACTCATGATAATATCTACACACCAAGGGAGAAGGTCTAGTCACTCTGAGGGAAAAAGTGAAATGCACTCTCCAGCATCTATTCAGCAATACTGTATTAGTGCTGCTCTAAACATAGCAATGCTCAATGGCATACAAGGCAAAGCAATATAAGGTATCTCAAAGAAAGTAACAGCAAATCAGATTTCAACTTATCTCTAGGGAAGCAGCAGTTAGTATACCCAGAACAGTCGCAAATTGTCCTGTCTCATAGGTTAAAACATAAGTATGTTCCCAAATCACCCCTAAACACTGACTTACTGAATTGTTTCTAAATTAGCAACTTCCACTAAAAATAAGCAATTTTGTATCATAGTTGGTCTTTTGGCTTCTCCTGTTAGAGGTCACCACAGCATTTCACCGGTCCGTAGATTAATTGGCTCTGGAGTTTTTACGGTGTCGAGTTGGCAGCCCAACACCCAACCTTCACAGAAGGCCACACACACACACACACACACACACACACACACACACACACACACACACACACACACACACACACACACACACACATACACACACACACACACACACACACACACACACACACACACACACACACACACACACACACACATACACACACCTACACACCTACTGTGGTAAGCAGTATTAAAGAAATAAACAATACACCTCCCTGCTGTTGAAGGGACTGAAGAAGAGAGTCAGGTCAGCCAAAAAAGGTCAAATCTGATTGTATCCAAGGGCTCAAGATATTCCACATAGAGCACTTTAGCCAGTTTGGATCAGTTATATAGCTACAAGACATAAACACAATTGAAAGTATTATCATTTTTGAACAGTGATATCCTGCCATTATACATGTAACTGTGCATACATACATGTATGCACACATAAATAAATAAATAAAAACAGTATGGAACACTAGCAGTTACTTGAATCTGCTTTAATGGTTCCCAATTGAAATGGCAGCATTTGTAATGTTGAGTGCCAACAAGCCAAAAAATAAAAAGTCTGAAAACCCAGGAAAAGAGGGAACCTCAAAGATCACTCTTCTTCTTTAAACTTATTTTTTTGTAGGGGGCAAACCCCTCTGCACCTCCTGAACTTGTCTATCAATCTTGAGATCACTATACCTCAGAGAAAAGGGAATATTGTGGAGAAATGGCCATCTTGGACTTGGTATATTTAATCCTGTTTTTTGGCCACTCAGTCTCCATGTTTCAGGACTCCCTCTAGCTGGTTTCAACATTCAGATGGTTACTGCTTTAATAGGATATTATGAACTGTTAACTGTCAGTCATAAATAAATTAGCAGAGATGCTATCTCTGATACCTAACTGAGACTTTGTGGGGAATGGTATGTAAGCTTGCTTGAACTACAGTTTTGAATGCCTAATAAAAATATTCAGTGTATCTGCTTTGTCTGGTGTAAGATTTAAATTTTATTTATTTATTTGCAGTTTGTTTGCCAGGATAGTCCATTGGGCCACAAGGAGCCTGTTTTCAATGGAGTCCTGGGGAGAAAAGCTTCAGAAGAAATACAAATACACATTACAGATTACAACATAGGAATACAAAGTAAGTAAAGTTGACAGTTATAGGATATAAGAACATATTAGTACACTACAATAACAGAAAAGTATATATATATATATATATATATATATATTTTTTTTTTTTTACAACAGCAAAAGCTCTTGAACATTTTGCAAAATTCTTACAGTTTGATTAATTAGTGGTATCTACAGTTATTAATCCAACAGGTCACTAGAGATGTGGAACTATAGGAGGCTTTTATAAGATATTTAGTTTCTAGAGAACAACCTAGATAATGCACCATGAAAAGCCTTTAGCAACATATAGTTAGCAAAAACCAGGGAAATTCAGTGAAAAATAATACTGCCACTGTTTCCAGAAAAGCCCAACAATACTGTGCCTGATAGTACCTTTACAGCAACTAAAGTAAAGAAAAGAATAATAATTTGCCAAATCTAGGCTATGTGATATTATGGGGACACAAGATGCATTGTGGAAGCAGGGTGGATAGACTGTGAAACAAAATTAAATCTGTAGGGAAATCTCTATTATGGCCACTTTGGTGAATAACAAATTAAAAAAATAAAACAAAAGAAAAGCCCCCACCCCCCACCCCATGTCTGAGGAATTGGTGAACAGCTCTTGAGAAGTGACTGGAGGCTGAAAGGGCCAGTCTGGGCTTTGACAAAACTGTTGAATCCATCACTCAAATTCCTTCTTGAGACAGGGAAGACAAGGTACACTGAAATTCAGAGGGTGACAATGCTGTAGCCAAACGGACTTGAGGTACCATTAAAGTTTCTGAATATGCAGGCTGGTTAGAGGAAGCAGTGGAATAGAAGAGACCATGAATCCCAGAGCCTGGCTGGGATGGCAATCAAAGGAAGAAGAGACTGAAACAAGGCTGTGAATGACAATACCTTTGCAGGTGAAAGAGAGGCCAACATTTTAACCATCTGAATTCTGCATCCCAGATACACATGATCCTGAGAGGGAGTCAGGACAGACTTTTGGAAGTTGATAGTAAACTTCAGACTTTGAAGAAGAGAGATGCTGAACTGCAGGTCCTGTAACAATTGACTGGAGAAAGTGCCTGAACCAACAGGTCATCTAGATAGGGAAAAATCTGAATGCCTTGGAGCTTACAAAAGGCAATCACAAAAGCAAGACATTTTGTGAATACCCTTTGGGTAGTAGAGAGGCCAAAGGGCAAAGCATAGAACTGAAAATGAGAGGAAGACACAGAGAAACATAAAAACTCCATGAGGAGAGGGTGAATAGGGACATGCAGGTAAGCATCTTTCAAATCCAAGGACATCAGAAAAGCTAGGGGTAATAAAACAGGAAACAGAGTTTGAAGAGTAAGCATCTGAAATGAAGAGATCTCGAGAAAGGTATTGAGCTGAGAGAGATCCAAAATAGGTCTCCGTGCCCTCCTTTCCGGGAACCAGAAACATACTGGAATAAACACCCTTCCCACTTGAGAATGAGGGACAGGTTGAATGGTGTCTTGGTTCAACAGGGATCCTAGAACCTCTGGGAAATGAGAGAGTTGCTCTAGAGGAGGTTGCGGAATCTCTGAAAAAGGAGGGAGAGATTTCCATACTATGCAGTAACCCTGACTGTAACAGAAATAACCCAAGAGTCTGAAGTGATGGGACACCAATTTGGAAGACAAAGGAACAGCTGAAGGGAGAAAGGAACCTGGTCTAAAAGAGGGGGGGGGGGCAAAGTGTCAAAGAGAAGCAGGCTTATCAAATAAAGGAGGTTTCTGGGACACAGAAATCTGAGAAGCTTTTGCAGAGGGGCCCGCCTCTCATCCTTCTCACCCTTAGAGGCATGGCGAGGTTGCCTGTGATCAAAAGCAGACCGAGAAGTATAATTCCTCTGGAACTTAGGGATAGAAGAAACAAAAATACATTTAAGGTCTTGTAAGGCTTTGCCTTTCTCTTGAAGAGACTTAACTCATTCACTCCAGAGCAGCTCAGAAAATGCTGCTTGCTTACTTCCACCACAGGAACAACAGTGCAGCCTGAGCTCATTTTCAGATAATCTATTTGTAATACCGTACAGAAAACAAATGTTCATAACTCTTTAACTATAAGATCTAGACTAAAAATGTAAATGCAAAAGTTGTTTAGCAGACACTGACCTTTCCAACAGTGTAAATGTTGATAGTGTGCATCTAAGTCATTATTAAACATATGTCAAGGAGTGCTGATATTATGCATACTTTTTTACATTTTTGGTAAAACAAATCATAATATCTTTGTGAATGTACTATGTAGACCCATACGATTTGTAATTAATTTGTTTGAATGAAGGTCAGCTTTAACATGATACCTTAACCATTACTGTGTGATGCTCTTTTACTGAGATATTCACAGAAATATGATTAATATTATATTTCTCATACTTTATAATTGAACAAAGCATAATATCTCATGACCTGTAACAGACACAGACTACTTATCAGTGTGCAAGTTGTGTGGTTCAATGTCAGCTTCAAAATTATGCATCATGTGTGTCATCACCATGCTCCGTTGCAAAGATATGGGCATAATAATTAGAAATGTGGCAAATGTATACTTTTCATAATCCTACAAGACTAAACAAACTGTGATATCTGTACATGTGTACAGCATACAGACACAGTTCTTTTACTATATTGTAAGGACTAATATTTTCTTCAAAATGAGGTATAACTTAACACATTGACATGCTCCCTAGCAAAGTTATTTACCAAAATATGAAAAAAATCATACTTCTCATAACCTAAGTCCTACACAAACTGTGATATCTGTACATTTGTACAGCATACAGCTACAATACTTTTACCATGCTATACATACTAATGCTGTCTTCAAAATGAGGTATTACTTAGCACGCTGACATGTTCCCTAGCAAAGTTATTTACCAAAAATGAAAGAAACTTGGGGGGACGTATGCATGACTCTAGACAGAAACCAAAATCTGGCATGTGCATTCATCAATGTGATAATGACTTTTACTAATGTGAATAAACAGAGGCAGCTACTGAGAGCTTTACCTGATAAGTGATAATGACTCAGTGTTATACTGTGACTGCTGATATTGTAAATTAATAACATGATAATGGCTTACATTTCATTACTGCAATGTTCTGCATGCTCAGATAAAGGTGATAACTGCTGCACATAACGTGTTGAGTACACATTCATTACATTCGTAGTACAGGTGTAATGTAAGACTAAGTCATTACCCTCTTTTAGAAAAAGACCTGAGTAATTCAAAAAAAGTAGCATAACAGTTATATATTACTGAGCCTTTTCTCTCACCTAAACTGTGCACACAAACACAAGAAGTCAGAAATCTTGACCTACATATTGAGCTGATCAGTGCCAGAATTAATATAAAAGTTATAATAACATTTATATAACATTTATTTCACTGAGCCCTTCCTGTCACCTAAACTGTACACACCAATGACAGAGCCAGAAGTATTGCCCAACAGTTTTGGTTGATCCATGCCAGAATTGCTTCACTCAAGGTGAATGCTACCATGATAAATGCTTACATTCCCTAAGACAGCAGCTAATCTTTTAGCTAGAGCATCCCTCGCATTAGTTTTGATTTTTTTTTCACTTTATTCATCTCTATATTTATCACCGAATACAATTGTTTCTTATACAACTATCATACATTCTACATTCAGTAAACATTTCATACAGTCACAGTATCCCATAACATGTTACTCCAACTTATTCCCCTTATCTTAGCATGCATTTTTCTGAAGGATATGAAGTCTGAAACACAAATATACATCTTTATTTCGTGACTTCAGTCCTCAGATCATCCCTGTAATTTGCCAGAAAATATCTAATGTTATGAGGAACAGATCAAAAATAGACAAAAGTCTGGGCATTTTGCCCCTCCAAGAGCAGCTCCACCTGTGGTGACCCCCTACCACCCAGCACAGCATCTTCCTCCCCAGACATTCCAGTTTTCCACTATTTGGCTATTTCTCTCCAGTTACCATAAACACTAGTCAAACCTGTCAGTGTGTGTACTGCTTTCTTATTTACTTCTACAGAGATTACAGATATTGAAATAAAATAGCGCAAACACTAATAGCCATTTGATAAACAAACAATACAGTCTGACAGAGAAATCAGACAGCATGATCTGTAAATGTCTCTGTCCTTAAAAGTCACATTCAAATGGCACAAAACCCACATTCCAAAAAAATGCATCTGGCCAGTGGAGGATTTTTAGGGCAGGCATACGTGTATGTGTTCTTTGATTCACCTTCCTGATTGTATTAGATTATATTCCTTGTATAATACAGCACCGCTTGTTAAAATGCATTTTAAATGTGTAGTTTTGAACAATTCTTCCAGTAAGCAATGAACAAAACTTATGAACAAATAATAACAAGATTACCCATTTCAGAACATTTCCACCATAAAAGGCCACTCAGACATCTGTCATTACAATCCATCAATATCAGTCAATAAGCACAATCTCTGCAGAAGTAAAAGTCATCTGAATAATTCCATAGTAAAGAAATCTGTCCATAATAAAGAGGCTGCTAATGGCAAATGTTTTACATTTCAGGGTATTTCATACACAAATTCAATGACTTGCCCTTGAGGAATTAATTGCCTATGCAACATTAAAAAAAATGGTAAGCTGGTAATATTACAATAGGGAATGACTGACAAACTGAAAAGTTCATAGCTAAACGACATCTCATACAAAGGAGGACAGACTCAGGAGTGCAGAACCCCTGCCTCCCTTAAACACCAAATAATCAGCAATTGTAAGGCCACTGCAATACCAGCACTCCATCCAGATAGTGTGGGAGTAGAGTCCACAGCCTTTTGCTCCAAAGGCAATTATGCTACTAACACTGCTTTCAAATTCTACATCACAAACAGTGACTGCCATTTGCTAAACAATGCAGCTAGCTGTACATTGAAAACAGACATAGCATAAGCAACAGTGAACTTTTTTTACCTTGAAACTGACTATTCCATGAAAATGCAGTGAAACTCATAATCCCTTGAAAATGCACCAAACCTCATAATTCCCAGAAAATGGACTGAAAATCAAACTGACAAAATGATTTAAAAAGTTGCTAGAATAATAAGATTTTTCTTAGCATGCATTTTCTGAAGTTGAAGTCTGAAACTCATATGTCATTATTTAATGACTTTAATCCTCAGTGAATTGCCATAAAACCACTAATTGTATGAGGAACAGGTCAACATTTTGAGGTAAAAATCTAGACATTTGAGATGTATGCATACTTCTCAACCTCTTAGTACAAGAAATCTGGACAAAGCCGAACATAATGGAGATACAATGCCACAAAAACAGGGATAGGTTTTAAATACTGTTATTTTTAACTTAGAAAGTTGCTAGAATAACAGGATTTGTGTCATGCATTTCCTAAAGGATATGAAGCCTGAAACTCATATGCCATTATTCAGTGACTTCAATCCTCCATTAATTGCCAGAAAACAACAAATTTTATGAGGAATTGGCCAAAAATGTGAGGCAAAAAAATCTGGTCACACCTACACCTACATTATCACTACACACACACACACACACACACACACACACACACACACACACACACACACACGCACACGCACACACACACACACACACACACACACACACACACACACACCTTCTCTCTCATACAGCAACACACACTTTATCTCTCACATGAACAGAGTGGCTGCCTACTAGGCTATGTCACCTAGTGCTGGATGGACTAGGGAAGACTTCTCTCCCATGGTCTCCTCAGATTCATTGCCTGTTGTACCAGGGGTTATCCTCATATCTATAATTGTTGTCACTATCTTATCCCTACCACCTTCTGCCCTTTCATACTCTCTTTCATACTCCCCTTTCCTCCCTTCATTCAATAAAACTCATGTAATACCATCCACCAGCTTTCTCTAAGTCACATTAACTGCATATGTAAAATATTTAGTCTATAGCCCCAAATCACCTGACTCCTTCCTGACCACAGTCTGTCTTTTGTAAACCCTCCATCCCCATTTTTTATATGTCTCTTGGGATTTTCTGGATCTCCTCCAACACCTTTTCTTGAAGTGTATTGTGAATGGGTATAAAATGTGAGCTTTTTACAATTATGCATCACTTCTTCCTCAATCTATGCATTTTCCCCCACCCACCTGCCATAAAGTATATTCTCCACCTTCTCCCCTTCCTCAGTTTAGTCCCCTTCACAATATTATACACCTGCAACCTCGTCTTCACCTCCTCACCTCTTGACAGCATTATATTTCCTCCCCTTCTTTCTGTAGTTGCAAAACATGTATTCACTCACTCAGAAACATAAACAGACATACACACATGCACACTTTTTGTCTGTTTTTATTTCTTGTTTTACAATTGCTAAACAGCTGCTTAGCGAGTGCAAAATAATGTGACTGATCACTCTCTCACTCTCATACAAGCACACACTCAGGGTCCTTATTAGGACTACCCCCTCTTCCCCCTTCCTCAATTTTTTTAAGCTTCTGTATATGCATGCATTACTAGATGCAAACTTATGGATTGTAAATCTATAGTCAAACATGTACAATGAGGCTTGACATCTAAATGTTCTGAATGTTTATCCTGTAAATGAATTTAATTAGATTATTCTGTTAACAATAGAACATATAGTATGCCTTCTTAGAAACTGCCTGCATATGAGCATCAAAATGATCCAAAGAAATAATCCGTAAATCACTTTCACTCATATTATAAAGATGTGGAG
Organism: Protopterus annectens; assembly: GCF_019279795.1. Taxonomy (NCBI): domain Eukaryota; kingdom Metazoa; phylum Chordata; order Ceratodontiformes; family Protopteridae; genus Protopterus; species Protopterus annectens. The sequence continues at coordinate 412,126,502 of NC_056727.1, forward strand.
CCCCATGTTGCTGGCGTCTGCTGTACATGATAACATTATGGTGTACTGTTCAGTGTTTTGTCCAAGGACCATGAAGAATCCTCCCAAAAGCCTTACTGGTTTGAGCAGTTACTCAAAAATCCAAAATGCTTATTAAAAAACTTAAGCTGCATACAGGACACCGTTAAAACAAAATAACTAATTCAAGGTAAAGTTAAAGGAAAGAAACCATGAAGACATTGAAGATCAGGGCAAGGAAACTGAAAGGGAAGGCAGGACAAGTGAAGGCTGTGTGACCAAGGATGCCTGAAACAAGTTAGAACACCTGAAAGAAGTTGCTGATATTTCAGAAATGTATTAGAGGCCCTGATTTCTGTAACTGTAAGATCGCAGCTTTGAAAATCAATGCAGGTATTGCGGTTGCTGTAATGGCTGAAGCACTGTGTGTGGTAATTGCAAGCTGTTTGCTTGTAACAAGTGATGAGGCAATTTGCTACATTTTTTTTCTGCTGGTAATGCCTTTGGTCAGTCCTGGTAGTATCTGCATTTTAAAAGGGGAGCTTCCATGTTGGCATCAGGATTAACAGTGCTGCTATCTAGTTGATACTGAATGTGAACACTTTTGGCAGTCAGCTTAATGAATAAAAATCTGTACAAAGGGTTAGAAACATCAGGACCGTGTTTCTAATACTAAATTTAGCAAATTTTACTTCTATGTAAACTGCTTCCACACATACAGTCACATCTTATTCTTGTGGAGATTTTGCTATGGCAACGGTATACTGGGAGGCCGGGTTACAGTTCTGGACTGATCGCAACTAGTACAAAAGTGCTAACTGAACACAAACCAAAACCAGGAGAAGCACTTTATCAGACAAAATTACCAGCATGCTAAAGTTTCTAATGGAATGAAAGATCAGCTTCAAAAAGTAGGGAATAATTATAAGCTTTATAGGAAAAAAAAATCACAAATGGCAGCTCAGGATTCCAGTGAATGCAACTTTACAAAACAGCTGTACAAGGCAATTGGAATGCTGCCCATTTTATAATAACTCCATGTTGAAAGCTAAGTTAAGAAAGTAACTGATAAAGGTCAGTGACTTTTTCAACTTATTTTTCAACAGTGGAGCTCAAACAGAACTGTAAAGTTACTCACACTTCTGGAAGGCACTCGGGTGTAACATCAATCAATTCCTATTGTCTCATAGCACTCTCAGATTTAAGCACAGAGGCATCATTTGAAGGTACTCAGAGTTAATGAGTTAAACATGTCAGCAGCAGCAGTCCCAAAAAGATGTGTATTATACAAAGGAGCATCCAACAACCTGGCCTTAATGTCCTTAGGTAGAGACTGGAGACAAAGTCAGGAATAATGCCTCATGATAGACCTAAAAGCTGCAGCCCTAGAAGAGGTATCAGCAACATCATAGCTACACTTAATAGAGTGGTGATCCACTTGGGAAATGGAACCTAAACTAGATAAGACAGATGATTTGCCTTTAGAAGGGCAGAGATAACCTAACAAGCATGAGCAATCAAGCCCAGATCATAGCTGGTCATGTGGGTCTGGTAATTAATAGCCCTAAAGGCCAAAGTAGAAGCAGTGTAAACTTTCTTGCCAGTTCTCTCCATTGTTCCACTATCTTTATCAGAACGCAAAAGTTTGGAAGAGGGCAAACGTTTAGAAGGTTTGTCATCAGATACTGACATCACAGCAGGATCAGTAAAAGGACATTTAAATAAAAATTGACAATCCTCAGGAACATTATAGAACTTATCAGATTTCTTAGGAGCAGGAAGCTGAGAATTAGATGACTTGGAAGAGCAATGAAAGTATCTAATAAGGCAGCCAACATAGGAGGAACTGCTTATGGTTTAGGAGTATCCACCTGAAGCAATTCATAATATCTTCTCTGAATATCAGACACTTGAGAAGAATCCCACTTAAAAAATTCCATCATTCTAGCAATTGTGTCCCCAAGGGACAATTTCTTGAAAGGAGACTTAGGGCTAACAGATTCCTCTTCATCAGAACCATAAGCCAAGGTGAATGCATCTTTGATGAATAGGACAAAGACTCCTCACAAGACACTGAATACTCAACCAAGGAATCTGGTTTCCTAAGCCATTTAGAAGGGGTAAAGGTCCTAGGGGAAGTGAGTACCAAAACCCTTTGAGGAGGCTTTAGGACCATTAAGGCAGAAAACAAGCCCTGAGTAAACATTTGCCATTCCCTTTGAGGATCCATAGGATGGACTGAAACATGCTTCAGTTCTTGTCTTTTCTTAGAATGGACATCAGCCCTAACAAATCCCAGAAGTTCTGACCCTTGGTGATATTTGATAAGAGAACTTGGAAATTCCTCCCTGACCAATATCTGTGGAATCCCTCTAGGACCGTCTGAGATAATCAACTGTGTTCCCCCTTGACATCCAGAGCAGATGCCTGCAAAGTCTCGGAGGATCAAGGCAGAGGAATCCATATAGATGAAGAATGGCCTGCAGAGTTATTATCTGCTTCTAGAGGGATGTTTGGTGGAGGCTGGATATCTAAAGAATCTGGCCAACATTTCTTGGCCTTCTTTTTACCTAGTGGGAGCATCTCAGGGTTAAAGGATTGTGCTATAGCACCCTGGGCTAACTGTTTAAGCCACTGTTTTTCAAGATAAATGCACAGACCAAAATAATCCTATAATAGACCATCAAGAAATAATAAAAACATTCATTAGGAAATATACTAAAAATAAGACTGAAAACAATTGATAAACCCATGTCAATGAATGAACTTATAAATCAAATAAATTAAAACTTAGTAAAGCCCCAGGAAATTATGGCATAATACCTGAACTTTATAAATTATTACCAAGAAATGCATTAAATGTATTACTTCATACTTTCCAGACAGTAAAAAATTTAGAAAAAGTCCTGTCATCTTGGAAATACATGCTTATTTCGCCAATATTGAAAACAGACAAGGATCCTATAAAATGTACCTCCTACAAACCAATTTCACTATTAAACGTGGACTGCAAAATATTTATGTCTATAATTGCAGACAGAATTAAAAAAAATTGCTGGGATTAGTTCATAATGATCAAACGGGTTTTATAAGAAACAGAAACATATATGACAATATAAAAATAATTTTAACTACAATTGACTATAGCAACAATATTAATGACAATTTAACCTTAGTAAGTTTGGATATTAATAGTGCTTTTGACACAGTTAATTGGAACTATCTTTTGTTAATATTACAAGAATATAATTTTTCTAAAGATTTTCAACAACTCATAAAGAATCTTTATGATAATTCATTAACTTACCTAAAAATAGGATCCTATGTGTCACAATCAGTTCAGATAACTAAAGTAACAAAACAAGGTTGCCCACTGTCCCCTTTATTATTCATGCTGGTTATAGAACAGTTAGTGCATTATATTAAATCAAATAAAGATGTCATTGGTATACAGTTTGATCGTAACATAAATTCAAAAATACTTCTATTCGCCAATGAGATTTTATTAACTTTGAAAGATAATAAGAACTCACTCAGCTGTCTTTTCAAAATTATCAAAAAATTTCAGTCTAAATTGGGCCTTTCATTTAATAAGGGCACAACAAAAATCTTATGTATAAACACTAATATTTCTGATATGTCAAAAAAATTGTTCTAAATATATAGTCAAAGATAACAAAATAAATTATTGCGGTATTATGTTAACTAAAAACATAAAATATATCATTAATATAAACTACACCTCTTGTTTAACTAAAATTAAAACTCTAATCAACAGTTGGAATAAATGTATATTTACAATAGAGGAAAGATATTTAATAATAAAGATGATACTCTTACCAAAAATATTATATGTTATACAGTCATTGGCACTACCCATCTCAAAACAATATGTAAAAGAATTTAATGAATTAATACTTAAATGTCTTTGGCATCACAACAAACCTAGATTGGCACTTAATCATCATTTAAGATCCTGGTCATATGGGGGAATAGATCTACATAATGTAGAATTATATTCAAACTCAAGTATTATAAATACTATTATTTATTGGATAAATAAAAACTATTTTGCTAAATAGAAACATATACATGAAAGTATCTATCTAAACAGTAATATCACAAGGTATGAAAGTCACAACAAATTAATCAACAACTTTATTTGGATTCTACAAGACTTTATTTTAGAACATCAAAATATAGTAATAAATTCAAGCTTCAATCTTACAACATTGACTAATTTTAGAAACATTATTTGCAAAGATCCAGGATATAAAGCATGGTTATTTTTGGCATTCACTATAGCTTACACACAAAACAATATTAACACATTTAATACATCTGCAATGAATGCTTTCAAAGACAAACAATTGTTATACTAGTATCAGTTTATGAACAAAGAAAAAAATAAATACCTTAGATTATATTTTGAATAAATTTAATATGCATAGTGAAATGTGGTTAGATGTACAAAATTGTAGGTTAAACATAGAGAAAAAATAAATCTGATGCATCTATCAACTAAAGAAGAGATGCCTAAATTTATAAATCTTTTAATACTATTGATACATCAGGATGTCCCAGATAAAGGACTACTATCTAAAATATACAAAATTAACAAGTTAAAGACAAAAGATTGTAAAGATTAATATTGAGATTTTTAGGACTGTTAGCAATTGCCACCCAAGTAATAGTGAGAAAACTATAATCACCTCATCTTTGGCACAAATCACAATGTCTTTGAAATGGAAACTATTTTTCTGGAAATTTTTACATAAAACATTCATCACCCCACATAAAATTGAACTCATGTTTAACAAGAAAAAATCAAATGCTGGAAGTGTGGTTTAGATATTAAAGCAGATTGACAACACATTATCTATGATTGTAACATAATTAATCCATTTTGGAAGGATGTCAATCTCTTTCTACAAGCATTATTCACTGATAATTTCATATTAACCAATTCCTTAATTCTTTTTAATGTAACAATTCCTTCATGTGTCAAGGAAACTGATTATCCTCTCCTCTGGAGTCTTTTGAGTTTTGCAAGAAAAGTAGTTACATCAAATTGGAAGAACATCTCAACACCATCAGTAAAGGAATTTCTGAATACTGCAACCAAAACCTGTTGACTAGAGATATTATCAATCAAAAGAAGAACCTCTAAAGCAACCTCAATGCTTAATTCATGAATCAAACTCAAGAACTTAATAAACAAACACACTACAAACAATTACTAAGGATTTAGAAACTGAAATAATAATCAATACAAATTTCATTATTGGAATTTTTTATTCATGTAGACACCCTGTACATAGTTAATGTTATTGTTCTTGTGTTGTTAATGAAATATTTTTTTATACTTAATGTAAAGTTCATTCTTATGGTTATCATTACTATGTTATTAAATTAATATTTTTAATAAAACATTTTTGACACTGTTCTTGATGATCCTTCTAGGGAATCTGCCTCCCACACTGACATTTCCCCTTCTTGGATGACATGAACATTAGGGAGTAAAATAAAATACAAAACCAAGAAAAGTAAAAAATGGGACACTTATCTGGTGTTGCTAAATATTCAGTACAGAGGCAAGGCATTCAGACCAACTGTCAAAAATGGCATTCAAACTGGCAGCAAAAGAAATTCTAGGTAGTTGCATCTGTACACCCCTTTAATGGCCTATGTTCTGTGTAGTGAGCACAAATGTGAAGTATGGGGCATACAAAATCTTTTTTTAGGATTTGTCATACTGGCCAAGCATTGGGCTGTCCTGGGCAGCGGATCCCTTCTATGAAGAATACTGCAATAGTGATATAGTAGGACATACATTTTCTATTTCTGCAAACGTTGTCCTTTAAGCTGTTGAGATATTCACAAGTATGTTATTACACTGGTATCCTGCTACAGTTAATGTTGAAACATTTATGGTGTTGGATTTTTATGGCAAGACATAATACATTTGTATGCTAATATTTTAAATATTTTGAAATAAATAAAAAATCCATTCATCCATCCTCAACCCCTTTTCTCGTTTTGCACATGGGGTTGGAGTGTCATTTCAACAGTGACAATCATCTTGAGCCATGGTTTACACCACCGGGTGGCTAGCTCTGCCGCAGTAGTTCATCCGTACCACTCACTCACACATGCACTTGCATCTATGGCCAATTTAGAGTGTCCAGTCTACCTACTGCATGTGTTTGGAGTGTGAGAGGAAACTGGAGCACCTGGAGGAAACCCATGTGACTGTAGGGAGGACACGGAGACTAAATAAAAGTCACATATTTATTATAAAAGTCATACCTGTGCTGGTTTATGTATTAGCAGAGGATGGTAGTATTTTAAAGGCGTATCTCTAATGTATTGGTCTTCTAAATGTATTTGCAGCTGCTCTCCTATTCAGCTTGTATTCTTTCCTTCTACTTTGTTTAGCAAATGTTTTATGACATCTACATCTTAGTAGTAGACAACGTGGTTTAGAGACAAAAATAAATGATGAGATGGCAGCAAAAAAACACAGACATAAGGAAATTCTTATATTGGCTGTATGAAAAAGAAATGACTTATTGGTTAAGCAGGGTCTAGAGCTTCCATAACACAGGGAAAATGGCAGAGTATGTGGGCCAAGCGGGTCAAATAGTTTATATGCGCTGACATAATCTGTTCACCTGTAGGCTGAAGTGCATGTACAGTGGATTTAAATATCTGCAGATGCACTGTGGGTTTTTTTTGTCATTTTTTTGTGATGTTCTAACAGGAATATATTTTGGACTTCTCTTGGTCTCATCTTTTCATGGTAACAGATATTTAGACGTTTAAGTTGTGTCCTGGACTGTTACTGGACTTTCAGGTACTTGGCAGTTTAAAGGAAACTATGGTGGATATTATTATTCACTGATATAAAATCGCAAACTGATTATCATTACTGGACATGACCCTGCAGTATTTGCAGACATTCTCTGTATGTTCTCTGGAAATAGGAGTCAAGAGTTCCCAGCTTTTGGGACTGCTGGAATGTGCTCCCTACCAGAAAGGTAATACTTGCCATTATGAGTCCCAGAACTAAGAAACTTAAAGTGCAGTTGCCTAAGAAATGCAACATATCTCAAAACTCCATAAAGCATGTACCCGGTCAGCCTGGGGAGATGTACCCACATCCCTGATACTTGCAGACACTAACTGTAAGATAATTGTACAGTTTTACTGCTACCTTGGATTTGATATATATTTCTCATTCTTGTACTTTTGCTCACACTATCCTAAGGATTGCAATGTTATTCCTAATAGTTTTCAGTAGTACTAATTGTGACTACTTAGGACCTGATACCTGCCTTGTCTGATGTTGGTTTTACTTGGACTTAATAGAAGGTGTGGCATTCTGAAGGGTTGCACTGTGGCTTTGTTCATATTATTACTGAAGAGACATTTCATTAAGGAGTTGGATTATCATTATGTCTCGTATCTGAGTTTCTGTAGACTCCTGGGATTCTCTTTGATTTCGGAAAGATCAATACTTTCCATTTGGTCTTCTTGTTTTTTCATATGTCTAGTACCCTGCCACATGTTTTTATTTTTCTTGATTGTGATAAAATGCAGGTGTTGTCTTTATTGTGAATGTTGAGAGTTATTTTTTTTATTATATCTGGTACTTTATGTACTAATAATGGTGGTCTCTCAGTTGTGTTACTTCTGAGCCCTATTGTGTTTTTTTGAATTTACTAAGATGAGAAAAGAAACTGACATTTTATACCTGTGACTTTAATTGGGAAACTCTTTATTCTTGCTGTGTTTCTGGAGACTTTATATGCTGGATGTTGACTTATTCTGTGCCTTTAATGATCAACATTTTTAGTGTGGAATACACTGATATGATTTTTACCCCTAATGTTATGCCTGGGCTGTGGGTCACATATAAGGCTCCTGAGTGTCACCTAATTGATTTCTTTTTAATGTTGCACTCTGCTATTCCATGGACCCCCTTATTAACTCTCTGCCATTAAACTCATTGCCTCTTGACTCTTTTTTCTCTCTCACTTGCACGAGACTAGATATAGCTAACACTCATCATACAGGTGGCAGGACATGTTCATTTCTCTTGGCCCTATTGTTAAGAAGCTTTGTTAGAGTTAGTATTAATACATGCCTCTTGAGGGTGAAATGTCACTTGTGCAGGGATCCTCTTTGTCTTGAGTTGGTTCCTCAGGAGTTAGACTTTTTCCAGCTTTTCGGCAGGGTTGTCACCCAGGAACCCTGCCAATAACTATGTATTTATATATATGGGATTTATATAATGCCAGTTCAATGAGGAATAACCAGAACATAATTCATGCTCTATTTCTTATGGATAACCTATCATGGAGACTTGGTTTGATGCTAATACTTCTATTATACCATATTTAGCAGCCTTAACTCCCCTGGGTCTCTTATTTTGTTTATAGGGCTAGCCAGGGAAGTATCAATGGTGATATGCCCGTATGTTTCTCATTAGGCCTGGAGCTGTCCCTGGTCGGTGCTTAATGTTTCACTGCTTTTGATTACATTCTTGGAGCAGGAGTGAATTGATGATTCCTCATGGTGTGCCATTTACCTGGCTACCTAGAAACTTTTCAGCAACCGTTGTCTTGACATCTTCCTCAGTCTTGTATTTTGTATACCCTAGAAGGTTGATATTCTCCATCTTCAGTGTCTGCCAGTGATGAGACTAATATACTCACTATGGAAGTTTTCAGTTTTGAGAGACTTTTGGCTTTTTTTGGGTGGTTGCTACTGCCTATTGCTACCCATCAGTTCAGAGTCTCACTGGACGTGGTCATCCCAGAGGGTCTAGAAACATATGATTTATTTGTGGAACCAGTCACTTGAGCTGAAATTGATGAGTGCACTTCAGGTGTGCTTCGGCCAGGGACTCCCACTGGCTTTGTCACCCAATACCAAGCTGGTCTATTGTGAGGACTTGCATAATACTAATAGCAGTATTTTGAGTCCTGCATCAGATTTGGTTTTGGAGGAGGGATCAGTTTTGCTGATGTAGAATCGCTAGTCTTTGCCTATAGCATAGTTCTTACTGGTGGTCTGAATTCTGCCAGCACATTTGGTATGCACATTTTGTTCCTCTCATTCTACTTGAATGTACTGAAATGGTGGTTGAAGAGAAGAAGGCAGCATGGCTTTCTTCACATGGATGACATTAGTTTGGATGCACACTACTCTTCCTACAAAAAAGAAATCTTAAGTAAGAAGACATCCTTTTGTCTGGTGAGATTTCTACCTCATTACAACATATGAATATCTTTTCAAGTAGTGTAAATACTGTACAGCATGCACATATACATTGTTGTTTAACATCTTATCACCTTATGGAACCTTGTAAGCTTGGTTTTAGATCAAACACAATATGTAGACTGCAGTCATTAAAATGGTTAATGACCTACTGATGGTGAGAGATTAGCGATTAGTGTGATGCCCCTGCTCTGGGCCAGTGATCAAGGAGTCTTAATCCTCACCATGGACACTGGTGTGGGACGTTGACTTAAACAAAAATAGATACACACAGTACTTTTGGATGCAGGTCTCTGCACTCAGCACAATTTCCCTTAAGAGCACACAAGGAACACACTCAGTTCTGGGTCTGGGTTTCTCTCTCTCTTTCTCTTCAGGCCCTCAAGTAAGACTCCACACTGACACAGCTGTAGAGCTGAGTCCTCAGCCAAGTGTTCCAAGCCAAGTCCTACACAACCCTCTCTGTGAAACCAGTGCTCTATATCCCTGCTCCAAGTAGCTGACACACACACTCATTGAGACATGATTTTCACACACACACACACACACACACACACACACACACACACACACACACACACACACACACACACACACACACACACACACACAGAGAGACACACACACACACACCTGGGAAAGGCTGGCACAGATTTAATAGCTATGCCCCTTCTGCCCAGACTATAGGGTAGGTACTGACACCAGAACACTCCAAAGACAGCTATTCTAAGGCTCTTACAAGGGTACCCAATTATACTGAGTAAAATTAATACTAATGCAAATGGTAGTGTTTGACCAATACAGCAAGGCTTTTAGGAGTGGCCACAGTGTCACCAAATAAATATAAGTACTCTCACAGGTTAAATATTCTCTAAAAGGCCAGCCACAATAAAAAGTTTAAATATATTTAATAATAAAAGAACATGAAAATACCAAATATCTGTTTACAATAAACACCAGAGTTTCAATCACGGGACATATTAAAAATAACACAGATGGATAGATTCAAACAGATATGAAAAAACAGTACTTAACTAATCTCACTATATTTTCCTTACTGATCTAAAAATAACTATTCTCTGGTTATTTATTAAAGTAATGCAAGATGAAGTGGATGAGTGATCCTTTTTGTCAGATTTCAAAAACAGACTGCTCTGAGATTTCTGTGTCATCTAATATTAAAACATCATCTCAGTGCTGGATTACAGAATTACATCACATACATATGATCATCTGACTCTGGTTCCCACACTACCCTCTTTGCTACAAACTGAATCAGAATTTAGCACATATGTGTTACCATACACACAGGGCATTGCTGAGTTGTGTTATAGCATCTGAAAGCTATAAAACCATTTCAAAACATCCACCCTTCTAGAGTAGCAGTTAGTTCACTTCTATGGACAATACAGTAGGATTCCAAGTCCTAGTTTAGACAGACATTTCATCTCTGGCTGCAATCAGAACTGTAAGATACCATCTTTATGGCCTAATCTAGGTAATTCAATTTCAGACTATTTTTCAAAGTTAGTGGAATGGAGATTAACCTCTTCTCTTCCAGTATCCTCTGTTAAAATATATTAATTTCAACAGTTACAATACAGTCTGACATACAGGTGTATTTATTTTCCATCCAGCAGGACCCACAGTTGGTACATTTTTAACACAAGTAGCTTTACAAATACATTTTCAACACAAACACCTGTATAAATCAGTTTAATATACTGATGACATATACTTTTTTACAAAACTCCAGCTATGTATGCTGGCATATGTTATACATCCACTGCCCTACTTCTCCTGGCATAGTTGGCAATACCTCCCATCATCACAGTTATATTCCATCTTGTTTTTTCTCAATCTGCCAGTTGCAGCTGACACTTTAGATTATGGGATCTTGACTGAGCTCCAGAAATCCTATTGTGAGCTGGTTGGCACTGTCCTAGAGTGGCTCACTTCTTACCTCTCAATCTGCACTCAGTGTGTGGTGTTTGGAGTTAATTCTTCTGGTCTTCAGACTTTGGAATGTGGGGTTCAGCAGGGCTTTGTCTTGGCTCTTCTTTTGTTCATGGGTTATATATTGCTCCTTATGGAGTTCATGATGTGGAGAGGCATATGCCATTTGTACTATGATGATAATGATGATGTTCGATTTTAACTGAGTCCTAAAGAGGATGGCACAAAGTTGAATAAAGTTCAGCCCAAGAATGAGGCAGTGTTGTGCATGTCACTTTTGATCCCCTTCATTATATATAGGAGAATAGATTGGCTTTAGTGTTGTATATTCATGATTTAGGGGTGAATCTTGATGGTAGGCTAGCACTAGAGGACCAGATTTCAGTCACTGTCAAGATGTAGTATTTCCATCTTAAGACAAAAGAATGGATAAAACACTTGATTCCATTTTTGGACTTAAAGGCAATTTCCCATGAATTTGTACTGCCTTAATTGGACTTCTGGAGCACCCTTTATTTTTGGCTTCCAGCTGGGGATTTTGCATTGCTGCATTGAGTGCAGAACATAGTAGCAAGGCCATAGCCCTTCTAAACCCACACCATCAACACCCACATATAGCAACACTAAATCCACATATGCAGAGGCCATTAACTGTAACCTGCCCAAGCAACAAGGACCTCTGAAGCTGAAACGCAAACAAACACCAATCACAACCAAAGTGTCACATAGTTCACAACACCAGTGTGCCACCCAGCAACAGCCCCTAAGGCAAGACAATGTACCTAACACTTTAGTCATAGGTGACTCTATAGTCCGGCACACTGATGTCCTAGTCACCAGGTTGAACAAGGAGAAAATTACAGTCAGCTGCCTGTCAGGTGCCAGGATCCACCACATAACGCATGCACTCAAGTCACTCCACAACAAGAACAAATATGACTCTGTCATTGTCCATGTTGGAGTGAATGACTTGAGTCGTACCTCCATGGACTATATGAAAAGAGACATGGAAGAGCTCTCAGATCATGTGGCCCAGGCACGTATGACCCTAGCCCTGAGTAGCATCCTGCCTTCGCCCAGAATGATACCACAATATAAGGACAAAATGATTGACTTCAACAATTGGCTAAGCTTCTGGTGTCATTCAAAGGGGATCCAGTATCTGTCTGCCTGAGACGACATGATCGATAGACCACGATGCTTTGCCAGAGATGGTCTGCACCTGTCACCCCTGGGATTCAGGTTACTGGCTAAGGCTCTTGCCACCCCTATAGTGCCTTTTTTAGGCAAAGTTCAAAGGAGAAAACCACCACTATAACAGGTACAAGCATGCAAAATCTGAAGGTAATGCTACTCAATGCTAGAAGTCTAAACCTCAAAATGCACTCTCTCAAGGCACTCCTAAAAATGGAGAACATCGATATCTGTGCAGTAACTGTGACCTGGTTCAAGGCTCCAGAAAGCACCCCTGCAATACCAGGCTACAACTCTTACCACACTTTTCGGCCACCAAACCAGGACCGAAGCACCAAAGGTGAAGGAGTGTCAATATTCACCAAGGATATTCATACCACCAGGCTAGTTGCCCAACACAATGCGTCTGAAATTCTCCAGGTGCAACTAACACTAGGTAAGACTGCAATCCAAATTGTAGCTTGCTACAGATCCCCCACCATACCCCAAGATTCTCACTACACCTTTTTAAACATACTGGAAAATATTAAGATAGAACCAAACACCCTAATACTGGGTGATTTTAACTACCCTGCCATTAACTGGGAAAACTACTCATGTACCAACACCTTTGCCCAACGGTTCTTGGAATTCATAAATTCCAACACCCTGGATCAACTAATCTATAGTCCCACCAGGGGCTCCAATATCTTAGACCTGGTCATTACCAACATGGGAAATCGATGCTCCACACCTATGGTCAACCCCTCATTAGTCAGGTCTGACCATAAGCTAATCACTCTTAACATCCACATCCCACCCCCACCCCCCAGTAAGGAAACCTCCATAAAAAACTTCTCCAAAGCCAACTTCATGCTATTCAAGTCAGAAGTGACAAACTTCATGACACCCATGCAGATGGGAACTGAAAGTTCAACTGCTGAATCCTACACTAAGGCACTGTACGAGCACATCCACTTATGCATGAATCGTGCCATCCCAAATAGAACCAAGATGCTCTCATCCAAAAAAAGGAAGCAAATATGGTGGTCCCCTGCCATAAACAAACTTTACAACAAAAGGAAGAAACTGTTGCAGAAAACAGGAAAACCCCATGATGCAAAAAAACTCCCTTACCGACCTCAGTAAGAAACTGAGATCCCTCATAAAATCCTCCAAAGCTAGTTATGAAAATAAAATTGCCAAAAATTCCAAAGACAACCACAAGGCATTCTATAACTATGTCAAGAATCTAAATGGCAATGCTCATATCTGCTCTGAGCTAAAACAGAATGGCGTTAAATATACTGATCCCAAGGATATTGCCAATATCCTGGGAGATCGATTCAGTGCCAACTTCACCCCCCTCTCACCCCCTAAATGGCCCATTTCAATACCGGAAGATTGCCAAATTCCGGTAATAACGGCCACACAGGTAAAAAATGCACTCTCCAAAGCTAAGAATACAGCATCCATGGGACCAGATGACATCCTGGGCTGTGTACTACATGAACTACGATATGAACTGGCACCTCACCTAAGTGTCATGTTTAATCATAGCCTCACCTCAGGTTTCATGCCCACTGAGTGGTGCAAGAGCTACAGTTATCCCACTCCACAAGGGGGGATCCACCTTGGATCCCAGAAACTACCGTCCCATCAGTCTGACGAGCCTTATCTGCAAGGCCATGGAGCATATTATCATGGAACTTATAAACAAAGACATTGACAACCTTCAAACACTGGACCCCACCCTGTTTGGGTTCATGAAGAGCCGATATTGTCTCCTGAACCTGATTGACTTCTTCAAATTAGTCTCCAGAGCCATGGACAAGGGTAAGGTGGTCCACACAGCCTCTCTAGACCTTGCCAAGGCCTTTGACACCATCCCCCACTCTGGAATCATAGGTAAACTTACTAAGCTGGGCATTAATCCCTACGTCACCCAATGGGTTGCTAACTGGCTTATTGATAGAACCCACACTGTAAAAGTAGCCAACTCCAAATCCAGCTCCAGACAAGTGACAAGTGGAGTACCTCAGGGTTCAGTCCTGGGACCGCTCTTGTTTGGCATCTACTTCTCTGAAGTACAGGCCAACACTAAGGGACTCTGGCTAACAAAGTTCGCAGATGACTGCAAACTGGGAGCCATTATTGAATACCCAAATGATGTGGATACTCTACAAAAGGGCCTTACAGAAACAGATGCTTGGTGCCAGAGCCATGGGCTTAAGCTCAATGCCAAGAAATGTATAGTTATCCCCTTTGGGAAAAAAACATGTACCCGTGAATTACCATATAGGTGGCAGTACACTAAACACCGAAAGTGTGATAAAAGACTTAGGAACACAGGTGGACAGTGGTCTCACCTTCGATAACCACATCGCCACAACAGTCAGGAAATCCTTCTATGTGGCACACCTCATCACTAAGGGCTTTTCATCCAGAAAAAAGGAGGTCATTGTCTCACTGTACTCATCCCTCATTAGACCCATCATAGAATACAACACCCCGTTTGGTATGTACCTCTCAAGACATCTGCAACAACTGGAAAGGCCGCAGAAATACCTCACTAAAAGAATCACAGGCCTAAAGCAGATGCCCTACGCTGACCGCCTTAAAAAACTCCAGCTATACTCTGTCGTAAATCGTCTACTCAGAGGTGATCTCTGCTTAACATACAAGGCCATGTCAAACCCAGAGCTGTTGGACATGCTACACTTAAAGAAATCCTAATCCCTCAGAGCCACACGCTCCAGGGATCTAAACCTTGTCATCAAAATAAACAAAACATGCTGGAGGGATAGGTTCCTGACCCAGGGACTCCCCAGACTCTGGAATAGATTGCGCATACATGTCAAGCAGAGTGCCTCTTTGCCCCTCTTCAAAAGGAACCTTGACAATTGGATGGGAGAAAGGAAATTCACCCCAGGGATCACGTCAGTCTCCCTGCTAGACAGGGGTCCAGGGAAGTAAATAGAGTGGGAAGAAATAGCCAGGGAATTGTTATGGCTAGGCTTGTATATGCCCTAGGGCTGATAGCCTAATACCAACCTATGAACCTATGATCACGGCATCTCATATATGTCATATATGTGATCTGTGATGACTTATAGTCATTTGTAGGTATATGTTTAAGGTTCTAAGGTTTTGATATTTACTTGCCAATCCCTTCTTAACAGGAATCATGCTTATTTAAATGAAATGCTGGCTGCTAGTACCCAGTGCCCTGGTAAGGCACCTAAGTTCATCAGGGGAGGGGCTGCTGTTATCCCATATTCTGATAAGACACCTTAGTTCATCAAATGACAAGCTGCTGATACCCTGTACTCTGGTAAGGAACCTCAGTTCATCAGCTGAGAGGCTTACTGGCTGATGGTACTCCATACTCTGATAATGTACCAATGATCATCAGGTGACAGGCTGTTGGTATCCCGTAATCTGGTGAGACAACTTTCTCTTCATTAGGTAAGAGGCTACTGTTTATTCTAAGGACCCAACAAAAGACTTTTGTTAAGTTATCCCGTGTCTTCCTTACCTCAGGCCTGTGTGATGAATTTCCTTCTCTCATTTGTTTGTGTGAGTATGAATTATCATATTTTTACGGGCTCTTACTGGTCTGTTAATCCAATAAATCATTTGCAGCCTAGCCAATGGTCCCACCAATTCACCAAGGCATGAATTAATATAGGACCCTAACTTTGTTTCAGCCCCTTTCCATAAGGGCTAGAGGGGCCAGACAGGAGTTTACTTATATTACTGATCCATGTTATGCTTCAAAAGAGTCATGATGCTACACTGCTTTACCTCTAAGTGAAGTCTAGTCCATAGAATAGGTATTCTCTAAAAAAGATATTGATCCCTCTAACAGGTCTTATTTATGTTTCTTTGGTAGTTTAGGTCTCCTGAGCTCATGTTTAGGGTAGCATTCATTTCATGGAAGTAGAAGGTTACATAGGACTGGATCTTTTGAGGCTGTGTTGGTAAGGCCAAGATCTCTCAATATTTGGAAGGAAATGGAAATGAGTGAGGTTGCTTTAATGCAGTTGGGCTAACGCAAGGGGGACATTCCCTTGATTTTTTTTTTGTAATGGAGTGCCATGGTCTCCCAAGCTGTGTCATATGCTTACCCAAGCACATATCTAAAATGGCATTATATCCTATTATTGGTTTGGTAAGCGAGGAGTAGAGGAGGGCAATGAATTCCTTGGATCTAGAAGATATGCCCAAAGTGATTGAAAGGATTTCTTAGTAACAGTGGTGACATGGCTGTCAGAGGATAGCTCATTCTCAATGAAAGTGCCCAAATCTCTATCTCTATCTCTATCTCTATCTCTGAATGAATCACATTTTAGGGGGCTATCACCAATTAAATAAGAATAGGAGTTCCCAGGTTTTCCAACAGACACAGTGCTGCATTTTTGTTATTTTGCTGTGGTCTAAACACGACTTGTTACCATAAGCTAGACACTTCTGGAGAATACATAGATCATGTGTGTTATTTATGATAGCTCCAAGTTTGCAGTCATTGACAAATTCCATCAGCTGCAAGCCTTTTGGGGTCTGCTTTTACATTAGAAAAGTAGATAACAAAGTGAAGTATCCCCAGGAACAGTCCCTGAGGGACAGTGCTGGTAACCACTCTTTTAGTTAAGAGTGTGCCTGCACCACTAACCTACTGGGTTATTTGGCGCATCAGCTTCATATCCGGTGGGTAGCACAGGCAATTATATTTAATTGCATTAACTTATCAATGATGCCTGAGTGTAGAATGATATCAAAGGCTTTAGCCAAGTCCAGGTATGGTATGTGAACTGATTTTTCTGAGTCTAATGTATTAGTGAATTGTTCAAAATAGTCCAACAGGTTTAAAAGGCCAGATCTGCCTTTCCTATATTGGTTTGAATGCCACATTTGAAAAATACTTATGTATTTGTTTATGAGGTCCATAATGATGCTCTCCATTGCCTTACAGGTAAGGCTGGTGAGGCTGATAGGTCTATATTTGCCCATATCAGTCATGGGTCCACCTTTGTGGAGTGGGATGACTACAACAGTTCCCCTTACTTCTGGCATGAATTTAGTGGGAACGCTGAGATTAAATAAATTAAATAAATTGTTTGGTGCACACAAGCAAACAAACTGGAACATTGCCATAACTTGTGAAGTTAGTCTTATTAGCCCCGAAGAGAGCACTTAGGACTTGCCCATAGGTGATTTGGGGAGGTGACATAGGCATGCCAATATGCTGTGAGCATTTTGAGAGAGGTAAAGGTGGTAAGTATGAGCTGAATTTGTCTGATAATATGTAGACTGTATTTCAGGGGGTGAGTATGTGATGTTACTTTGTATTAACATAGAGCACTGCTGGCTATTATTTCTTAGGCCCCTGCTATAGCTAGAGAAGGCTTTATTGTTTGTCTGATGAAGTTCTTTTGTTGAGGACGAAAGCGCTTACCAGCTTTCTATTGTCTTACAATAAACTTTTTTGCTTTACTTTGTGGACTACCAGCATTTTCTACAGTATCAATATACCAGTGGTTTTATTGTGGAGTATTTGGTTCGCACACTTCTGCAGTTTGGTCAGTAGATTCATTCATTCCTACCATTTTTACTGTTTGGATTAGCTGTTCTTTTTGATACTACCATTCTAATATTGTTTTACTTATAAAATGTCTACAGGCAGACAAGTGAATAAAGTTTATCTGCAGCAGAAGAACACTGAAGATGTCACAATAAAATCATTGCTGTGTAACCACCAGATCTGCTGACTCTGCCCTTTGGTTTGCCACTTCACCACTACCCAGCAGCATGCAGGATGAATGACATAAAGACAGACAGTGGTGGTTTTAAATGGAATGAGGTAAAAGTCACTGTAGTGACTGGTTATGCTAAAATGATAGTGTGACTGCAAGCAATGAGATCTGGTATGCCACAAATGTCTGCTTTATTGCCATGCTCTGGCACAGTAGAGAAAAAAACAGCTGAGGCTAGCCACAATTGCTTGTTGTGCTAAAACAGTATTATAGGACAGAAGAAAAAAGTGGATTGTGCTTTTTTGCATTATGTATATAAGGAAGGCACACGTGAGGTGAGATTTGCTGAAATTAGACACACACTACATGAGGTTTTTATGGTTAGCAGTCTGAGCTTTAGTATGACTGTTCAGACACCCAGATGAGTCACTTTAGTGTCAGGCCAGCCTGTTGCATATTAAAGAAGGTAAAATAGCAGTTTTAATAGTTCAATTCTAGTGATAATAAGAATATCAGGAGGAAATTGAGACTGTAATTGGTTATTTCCCAGTCTCTGAAGCATCACAGAGAGCTGTCTGATAGACTGGTTTAACCACTCATATGAGAGTAGGTGTTGCACATTTTACTCATGTACAAGTGGCCCTTTCGTGCTATAGCAACACAAGCTCAGTCACCAGTCATTGACACATTCTAGTTGTGCCTGTACAAATTATGGCTTAAAACTTATGCCATCTAGTTTGCAAATACTCATTTATGTTTACTGCATATGTAACTGCTTTTTTATAATTTTATTGCAATAAAATAACTTAGAACAACTAAACGTCTTTGGTCTGTTTTACTGCATCTTAATTCATTGTTTTGGGATGCTTATCAGCATCTTTTGTCTTTAGTCTATTCTACTGGCTCTTATCATTGTTTTAGCTTGCTTTTTGTGCAGTTTTCAGATTTTTTGCAGTCTTCACTTCTGTTTGTTTTTCCTTTGGTTTCTGGGATTTGATAGCATTTTAAATCTATAACACTACAGTAATATGCTCTTCCAGTGTTTATAGCTTTCTTCTGTGCTACCCTGACTACATGACTACCACTGAAGGCCTTTAATGCATGGGTATCTTCCTTTCTATGGAAGTGTCCTCTAGAACATTGGGTTTCAGGTTATCAATGTGAGATCTCATTGATTAGTTTCTGGTGAGTTAGGATGGCAATGGCATGGTGTCTCAGTAAGGTGGACACCATGATCAGTATAGCACCATACTGCTGGTCTCTACTGGAGGTCAGACATTCACCAGTCTATCTCAGTTTGTCTGAGATGATGTTTTCCTTGAAAACCAACCTTTGATGATTCAGGCTTGTCCTTAAACACTGGTTAGCAACAGAGTAAAGTGATTCCATGAACACACATGGAAGAAGGCTGATCGCATCATAATTATCTGTGATGTTTTTTATTAATTTTGATCTTTCCTACACAAGCAACTATATCTTGCTTTCTCACGTGACTAATGTGGACCTCATCAACCCAGAAGATGTGAATTACTTAGAATTTAACAGGGCTCTTAATTCTGTGCTGTTAAAGAGTTCAACAAAAACAAAAATAAAAGGCTTTGTGGAAGGGTGAATGGGCTTTGGCAAGAAGCAGGTGGTCCATGCTTTACTGAATGTTCTGGTTCCAAGACCATTTTAGTTTTGGAATATTCTTACTAGAGGTTGCTTTTGGGTTCAGGAATAGAACTGTCTGTAACACCTTCATTGGGACAATGGACAAAGACAGGCAGAAATGGTTATTAGGATATAGATGGGGTGGTAGTCCAGTTTGAGAGCTGGGTCTAAGGGTTCAGTGCTAAGAAGTTCAAAGTGTATTTTCTCAGGATAATTAATAGCAGGAATGTGAACTAGTGATTTAGTACTTAAAAAGCTGTGGGTGAGAATGACCTGGGAGCCATTAAAATAAATCACCTGAGAGAAATCTATAGCTGCATTTGCTGCAGAGATAATGGAAAACACTATTTAGCAATCTATTGAACCAATATATAAGAATAAAATCCCCACACTATTTTAAAATAGTTTCTTATGATAAAGCAGTAAAATGCAAATGTTTGGTGCAGAGGTTTAAGACTATCTTTGATATACATAGAGCCTGCAGCATTCCTGGGTATGTTTTCCACAGCCTCCATTTCCTACCGTCTGCCCCTAAGTAAGTGACAGCAGTAGACACTGGTCTCAAACTGAGCCTGAAATGGGTCTGTGTGGATCAGAGCTCTCCCCCAGTAAATAAACATTTTTTTTCTTAACATCAGTGTATAGCTTATTTTATTTCAAACAATTTATTTCAATTTACTCTACCCTGGTAGTCAGTCCTGCGGTATATGAAACACCATCCTGTATATGTAAATCTGTTTATTATATGTATATCTGTATATTAAGTTAATTATTGTTTGATGTTTATAATAGTCAATTAAGAATTCTTGCCCAGCTCAATGCCTATGTTTTGACTCTGCAGTTTAAAACAGTAAGAGCATACTAATGTTAAACTGCCTACAGCCTAGGTTATCACTGAAAATGTCATGGAGAAAAATAAATAAATAAACAAAGGAATGTTTAAATTGAAACATTCATTATGATGAGGAAGAGCTGTACTTTTAGTGAGTATTTTCAGAAGACCTGTCATGGTGGAGCGATGTATACGATAGAGTCGATTGCATTCTCTGTAGCTTAATAGGTAGCATCCTAGCTTTTGGTGTTGGAAGATCATAAGGCTGTTGTTGTATTCCCACATCAGGTAGTTTGATTAGTTTTCCATTACTGGCACTTTAGTACAGCATAAGGAAGGTAATGTACCTCTGACAGTACTGTCCTTCTGATGAGACTTTAAACTGAGGCCTCATCTGCTTGACTTGGCAGTAACTCAGGTGGATGCTAAAATCCCACAGCACTTATTGAAAAGTTTAGGGAAAGCTCTCTGGTGCCCTATCCTAATTTTCTTATAGTCAGTATGAATACCAATTTGGGTCTCCACTGAAAATAACCCATGGGTTTAGTGGGACTAACAAATAAAGAATGCCTTTTATTTTGAGAAGACCATAAGGTTCTAGGTTCTCTCTCCACTAAAGGTGTCTCTGGATTTGTATTCTAGTACTGAGATTATAGTGCCATAGAAGGGTGGTACTACACCTCTGAGGTACAGTTCTTTGAATGATAGTCATTCACCGAGTTTCCATGTGCTTGATTGATGGCAGCTCAGGTGAGTAGTTTCAATAGTTTGAAAAAAAAAATGCATTTGCGAAAAATGCCAATCAAAATGTAGACTCCAATATAAATGTATAAACCTTAGTATCAACCCAGTTATCAAGATTTTTTAGAGCAATAATGATTCAGATTGCGTAATTAACAGAAGGAATTAATTTCATATACGTACCACAGAATGTGATAGACATTGCTCCACCAACATTTCTGCATCTTCAATTATAAATAAATAATTACGCCCCATAGTAATTTGAACAGAATCTGTAAACTCAGTGGTAGTAATAATCAAAGCTCTTCATTCTTTAATGCCCAATAAACTAGACACAACTGTCCTCACATAAACCTATAACTTACAGAAAAAAGACCTAAAACTTTCAATCTAGCTGGCTATGGAAGATTTTTCAGCCCAGAAATTCTCCTTGTAAATTTCCTCTGTATGCCTTACAAAATTAATAAATCCCCTTTGGTATATGTGCAAGATGTCATATTATGTTCAATAACATATAGAACATATGCAATAAACAATTTTTAAATAATTCTATATTCCTTGAAACAAAGTTATTACAAATTAATGCTATAACGTTAAACATTTTGGTTTTGATTACTTTGGCATGTGATGTAAATTTAAAATTACTGCAAATCCTAATGCCCAGATCCTTATATTCTGACAAATTTGATAAAACTATGGTTCTTAATTTCACCTTGACATCCAAACTAGTTTTGCCAAAGTAAAGGACCCCACATTTATCTTTATTAATATTTAGCCCATTATAATCTAAACAAAAAGCTACTTTACTCAAGCACAGATTAAATTCTTGTGTATCCCTTGATGATATTATAACTTGTACAAGCTTGATAGCAGCAGCATATTTTGCTATCCTGATAGAGCAATATTTTGGTATCTGAGAAAAAACATATTAAATAACATTGGGCCTAGTGCTGAGCCTTATGGGACTCCTTTAAGCATGTCAGCCCATTTAGATAGATAATTATTAAGTCCAACTCATTGCTTCCTCCCCCTCAGCCATTTTGAGACCCAGCATATAATGTATGGAATAATCAGCTTTTCATGCATTGCATCAGTAGTTACATTATATGGAATACTGTCAAAAGCCTTGGAAAGATCTACATATACCAAACAACAGATAAACCCTGAACCAAGGCCAAAGTAACATGCTCATAAAAAGTTGTCAAATTAGTATATGTTGATCTATTATAGGCAAAACCATGTTGAGACAGATACAACCGACAATCCTTTAAATCATTAGTCAAGATATATAGCAAACATCTCTCAAAACTCTTAAGCACTAAGGGAGTTAGACTAATTGGCCTATAATTGGAGGTATTATTCACTGAACCACTCTTGTTAATAAGTGCAACGTCTGCACATTTCCAACTTAAAGGGACATAACCATGAAATAACATTTAGCCAGAGTCCATAATATCGTGGAATCTGATGCATTTTACCATTATCATTCCAAAAGTTGCAGATATGCCTGTAATATCAAATATACCTCAGTGAACCTAGAATATCTCGGCACAAAATAGAATTGCCCAGCAGTATTGGCGCACTGTCTAGCAGTTGCAGAAAATTCGTAATTCAGCAAAAGTGTATATTAAACCATGATGTGTAATACCAAAGCTATGGAAATTATGCAAGCTCAGTGCAAGCTGCAAGACATTTAAAGGAATACATGTCTGCAGCAATCCAACTAGTAGGTCTGCAAGCAACAGACATCTCCATAAGTCATGTACTGATAAAATGCATTCACCAGAAAATACAGAGTTCTATGGAATCTATAATATTTCTAATATAAAAGTTAATAAAGGCAAAGGACAATCACTGTCACTTCACCAGGGCTAACAGTAACTAACAATGGGTGCAGGACATGTGTGGGGAACACAAGTAATGCACACACTTATGGAAAAAGGGAGATAGAAAAGCAGATGTGATGACATAGAGGGACACACAAGAGGTCTGTTGAAATAGGAAAATCTGAAGGACAGTCAAAGTCTGATGGGTATTTTTTTTTTTTTTTTTTTGTGGGAATAAGCCCCATTTTCTGTTTTTTTGGAGAATAGAAGGAAAGGAAAAAGACAGGGAAAGATGAACAGAAGGGCAAAACAGCAGGTATAAACATGTACCAAATATCACAAGACACACCAGACAAAGGTTGGAAATAAACATAAAGGAGAGGTAAGGTACACAGACAGCACCGTCTATAACATGGGCAATGTAAAATAGACAAACATGGTAGGAATGCATACCAGCCATGGTGAAATGCAGAAATACATATGTACCTATGCACTATGACCTTCTGACATGTTGCATGTGTGACAGTTACACCTGTATGTGTATTACTGATGGCAGATGTATGTTGTAGAGGAAAAAAATAGAAATCACAACATACATTGGATATGAAACCCAATCCCAAACTAGTTTGTCAGCAGTGCAAGTATAAGCCAAGTAATAGCCTGGATGACCAAAAAGAGCCAAAGGAGTACTAAAGAAGACAATTGCATGGTACACTCCATAGGGTGGTGTGAAAGTGCACCCAAGCTGCATTGAAGCAAATGCCAAATGTATGTCACATGAGCAGGCTGCATTGCTGATGGCAATAAACATAGCCGTGTAGAAATTCGGCACACACACACACACACACACACACACACACACACACACACACACACACACACACACACACAGTAATGAGCAGTCATCAAACACCAAGAGGCACAGGCACACAAAATAAGAATCAGTACCACATACACATATATACTGTCATGCCAAGATTTACTGCAAAAGGCGCAAACAACAGCTGTGGTGATCTCTCTCTCATATATATATATATATATATATATATATATATATATATATATATATATGTGTCTACCTGAAAACACCGAATGCTGACAACGCCGACAATGAGATAACTGACACTGGAAGATCGACAACGGAGATGACCGATGATTGAAAATCCCGACGCTGAGAACACCGACATGTTAAGGTAAGTGTGTGATAGTGACGGACATTAGGGTCAGGGTGCAGGTAAGGTAAGTGTGCGATAGTGACAGACTTTAAGGTTAGGGGCGGGTTAAGTGAGTTAGGGTTAGGGTGCGGGTAAGGTAAGTGTGCAATAGTGACAGACTTTAGGGTTAGGGCCGGGTTAAGTGAGTTAGGGTTAGGGCACGGGTTAGGTGAGTGTGCGATAGTGACGGACCTTAGGGTTAGGGTTTGGGTTACGGTTAGTGCATAGATAGTTGTGTATGTAAAGTTTAGTGTAGGTTTGTAAGGATTTTGGTGTGCTTGTGTTGTGTGTGTGTTTTACGGAAAAAGTATTTGTTTTGTTTTGTTGATTGTTGGGATTGTGGTTTGTCGGGCATGTGAAGTTTCGTGTTTTTGAAATTTCAGTTTTGTGGTGTCGGTTATCTCGTTGTCAGTGTTTTTGCGTGTCGGTGTTTTCAGGTAGACCCATATATATATATATATATATATATATATATATATATATATATATATATATAGATATATATGTATATATATATATATATCATACATATATATATATATATATGGATTCACTTTAGAAGCTCGAAATACTGAAATATCGAAATTCAGTATTTCAAGCCCATAAAGTGGAATTCTGAGAACAGCGAAAGCTCAGAAGTGCGAAATTCAAAACCTCAAATACCGGTGGTTTTGAATTTCATGCTTCTGAGGTTTTGCTGTGGTTATGGATTCAGGTAAGTGTGTGTGTGTGTGTGTGTGTGTGTGTGTGTGTGTGTGTGTGTGTGTGTGTTAAGGGTTTTGGGTAGGGGCTGTGGTGTGTGTCAGTGTGTTTTGTTGCTGCGATGTGTGTGTGCGTGGAAAATGTAGCTTATGTGGTGGTGTTTTGTGTGTGTTTGTGTGTAGTGAAACCTCAGAGTGAGAATATTTAAGTGGGGGTGTGTGTGTGTGTGTGTGTGTGTGTGGGGAGGATGGTGTATGTGTGTGTGTGTGTGTGTGTGTGTGTGTGTGTGTGTGTGTGTGTGTGTGTGTGTGTGTGTGTGTGTGTGCAGTAGAAGCACAAAATTCAAAATCTCCGGTGTGCGAGATTTTGAATTTCGTGGTTCTGAGTTTTCATGGTTTCAAAAATTCGACTTTATAGCTTTGAAATACTGAATTTCAATATTTCAGTATTTCGAGGATATAAAGTGAATCTTCTTCTTCGTCTTCTTTTGGCTGCTCCCGTTAGGGGTCGCCACAGCAGATCAACTGTTTCCATTTCTTCATGTCCTCTGCATCTTGCTCTGTCACACCAACCACTTGCATGTCCTGTCTCACCACATCCATAAACCTTATCTTAGGCCTTCCTCTTTTCCTGTTACCTGGCAGCATCATCCTTAGCATCTTTTTCCCAATACACTCTGCATCCCTTCTCAGCACATGTCCAAACCAATGTAATCTTGCCTCTCTGGCTTTGTCTCCAAACCTTCCAACCTGGGCTGACCCTCTAATATACTTATTCCTAAGCCTGTCCATCCTCGTCACACCCAGTGCAAATCTTAACATCTTCAACTCTGCCACATCAAGCTCTGACTCCTGCCTTTTTGCAGTGCCACTGTCTCCAACCCATATAACATAGCTGGTCTTACTACCCTCTTGTAGACCTTCCCTTTCACTCTTACTGGTACTCGTCTGTCACAAATCCCTCCTGACACTCTTCTCCACCCACTCCATCCTGCCTGTACTCTCTTCTTCACCTCTCTTCCACACTCACCATTACTCTGAACTGTTGATCCTAAGTATTTAAACTCATCTACCTTCACCACCTCTACTCTCTGCATCCTCACCATTCCTCTATCCTCCCTCTCATTCACAAACATATATTCTGTCTTAGTCCTGCTGACCTTCATTCCTCTTCTCTCTAGAGCATATATCCACCTCTCCAGGGTCTCCTCCACCTGTTCCCTACTCTCACTACAGATCACAATGCCATCTGCAAACATTATAGTCCATGGGGTCTCCTGTCTGATCTCATCTGTCAACCTGTCCATAACCATTGCAAATAAGAAAGGGCTCAGAGCTGATCCTTGATGTAATCTCACCTCCACCTTAAAAGCATCCATCACTCCCACTGCAGACCTCACCGCTGTCACACTACCCTCGTACATATCCTGTACCACTCCTACATACTTCTCTGACACTCCCGACTTCCTCATACTATACAACAACTTCTCTCTAGGCACCCTGTCATATGCTTTCTCTAAATCCACAAAGACACAATGCAACTCCTTCTGACCTTCTCTGTACTTCTCCATCAACACTGTCAGGGCAAACATCACATCTGTAGTGCTCTTTCCTGGCATGAAACCATACTGCTGATCACTAATCATCACCTCCCTTCTTAACCTAGCTTCCACTACTCTTTCCCATAACTTCATGCTGTGACTGATCAGTTTAATCCCTCTGTAGTTACTACAGCTCTGCACATCACCCTTATTCTTAAAAATCGGTACCAAAACACTTCTTCTCCATTCCTCAGGCATCCTCTCACTTTCCAAGATTTCATTAAACAATCTAGTTAAAAACTCCATTCCCATTTCACCTAAACACCTCCATGCTTCCACAGGTATGTCATCTGGACAATCTAAATATATATATATATATATATATATATATATATATATATATATATATATATATATATATATATATATATAAACATACATGCACACACACACACACACACACACACACACACACATATATATATATATATATATATATATATATATATATATATATATATATAAATATATAGCTATAGCTGTAGCTGTAGATATATCACTGACCGTGGGTATAAATGAGCAAAGGACAATCCAGTGAAGAACAGTACAGCACAGGAGCATGGATTAAATTAATTTTCACAGTCTCAAGATACAATGTGGTTTCTGTATTGATCAGAGTTTGTGCAGATACATGTACATATATGTAAATCACTACATATATACACCAATTGCCAAAATATGGGCATGCATGTGAACATATACATGCATGTTGTAATATAACAGAAGGACAAAGAAGGTATTCTGGAACGTTGCTACATAAATCAGCAATTCCATGGTGTATACAAGAGTGGTACAGTGATGGTTATACAGTATGTGAAGGAGGACTGCCCATATGTAGCAGCCACAGTAATACAGTAAACATGGCACCATTGTGGTCAGTACATATCACATACAAAGCCAGCTTATCAGTGTGACAGCATGACACAACAGGGCTATAGAAAGCACAGGGACAAGGACATGTCATGCTGATAAACACACATGACACAGTAACTCACAAATTTTATGCATCTAACTGTATATGTGAACTATGGAAAACATGCTGATTGTGAGTTGCTGTCATCCCACTCACGTATGCAGTGGAACTCTTGTGTCAATAGCAGCATATTAACTGCAAAATTCATAAGTGTGACATACAGGGCTATAGTGTATTGGATATAGCAAGACTATGCTTCACTGCATGCATAGGAGTGCACACATGCACACAGATGTGAGGAGTAGCACACCTGCCCACATGGAGCAATGTATGCATCCAGTACAGCATTTATTATTGCAAACATCATGATGGCAGAAGTACACAATTGGATCATGTAAGCAATAGTAATAGTCCTGAGCAGCCACCCTGATAGGGCTGAACAGCACAAATGATCTCATGGGCTATTTCCTTGAAGGAGTCACCTATGGCCTGAACCATGTCCTGAAAAAACAGCCAATCAGGTCTGTCCACTGATTCCAAAATACATCATTAATAACCTCCCTGATCTGGTCCCAAAATTCATATGCCTGTGGTGGTGGTCAATGCCTCTTATGGGGTGCAGCAAGGATGATGGCATGAGCAGGTCCAGGTCTGTCATCATCATCATCATCATCATCAGCACCATCATTATCATCATCCTGAGACTTTGAGTACTTAGGCAATGGTCTTGCATGTTCTTATCTCTGGCATCTGATAGTAGAGTAGCCATGGGTCCTGCGCTCTGTCAAGGTGAAACACATGAAAAGACAGAAAGTACATAGTATGAGGAGACAAAATGAACTCCGATCACTTTGCAAATATTCAGGATTTGTCTCCTTCTTATCAATCATTTTTCTCTTCTAGGCCCAGTGGGTTAGTGATTAGGCACTGGTTGGGGGTAAGAAGAGTTAGGTGCTATTTGTCACCCCGGGAAGTAAGGGACCCTCATACCCTAAGTAAAAACTACAGCAACAATGTTATATACCCTAGTTAACCTCTCTTTAATCTCCTTTTGACTCTATCAGATGTAGGTGTTTGACTCATGGAATGTGAAAGGGATCCAGTTGGATAAGAAAAGGAAACTGTTTTCTCACCTTATATTTAAATGAAAGGCTAAAATAATATTTGTGCAAGAAACCTTTATGCTCAAGGAACAATGGTCACAGTTTATGAGGAAAAATGGATTGAAACAATTGTTGCATCTGGCAAAAATTCCAATAGGTTGGGTGTAGCTATAATTGTGAAAAAATCTTTTCAAGGAAAAATACTGCAACATGATATAGATTCCGAGGGCAGAAGGTGCTATATAACTTTCACTTCTCTTCCTTTTGATAGACCCAGCTTACATTTTAACCTATATGCCCCTTTCTCTAATCCACAAGACTTCATTATGTCAGTTTACAAAATTTTAACCCAGTTCCAGACGCCCACAGAGCTAAAAAAATATTTTGGGTTATTTGACCCATATAACTTCTAGAAGAAATCCAAACTCCAAGACAAATATATCTTCTATTCCCAGTGTCATAAAAGCTGGTCGAGGATTGATTTTTTCTCATCTCTGATTTTTTTCTCCAATTAGATATAAATTCCAAGACTGAACCTAGATTCTTTTCTGACCACTTGAAAATTTCTCTTATTATCAACTGGCCTGATAAGTTTTGCCCTCAGAATAGAGGCTATAATTGGACGCTAAATCCTAATCATTTGAAAAAAAGGGGACATTATAAAGGGAATTAATATATTACTAGAAGTTTTCCTAAATTAATCCCCTGTCTCCCAACTTGGGCTTCCACTAAAGCCCAAATTCATGGGTTCCTCACTAACAAAGCATCCCACTACAAGAGAATGCACAAATTAGAATACAAATTCAATTAAATCTAGGATCGCTGAGTTAGAAGAGGATTTACAAATACATTTCTTCCAAGAGACTGGAAATCAACTATACAGACTTCAGAAAGAATTGTACTTACTTAATGCAAGACAACTAGATTTTTTACAAAACCAAAACTCTAGCAATTTTTTTGGAATGGCCATATAGCCCCTCTGAATTACTAGCTAGACTAATTAACCGTAATAAATTATCCCCTACTATTTCTGAAATAATATACCAGGATAAGATCTTTTCTACCAGTAAAGATATTGTTCAGTTTTTTGAAGAACTATTTTCTCAAATATATGAGGGTCAATCGCTCTCTGCCTCGGAGCAGGAGACTATTCAATTTTTGATCCAACTAAACTTTCCTAAAATAGAAGAAGCCCATCAAAAACATATTACAGCCCCCATTACACTTCAGGAAATTGTTTATGCAATTAAAAACCTTAAAGCCAATAAAGCACCAGGTTCAGATGGCTTTACCACTGGGTTTTATAAGACCTTCTGCTCAAAAATTTCAAAAATACTTCTACTTTTATATAACTTTATTATTGATAATTCCATTTCAGATATTCATTTCAATACTTCTAAATCTATACTTATACTTAAAGAAAATGCAGACCCTAAACTTCTGGAAAGCTACAGGCACATATCTTTGATTAACTTAGATCTTAAATCTTCTCCTCAATATTAGCCAATAGATTAAAACCCATTATACCCTATATCATATCTCCTGGGCAATCAGGCTTTACTCAACTTAGGCAAACTTGTGATAACACACTAACATTAGATGCCCTGCTAAAACTAGCCAACTTAAGCCATAGCCCTGCTTTTGCATTAGCTGCAGATGCTTCCAAAGCCTTTGATGAACTTAATTTAAAATTTCTGCTTCTTGTGCTTCCTTATTTTGGCCGTCCTCCAACTTTTATTTGTATCGTCAAAACACTATATACTAATACAGATACCTCTTTATATATAAATAAGAATACCTCTAACATGGTTAATATCAAAAACGGTACACGTCAAGGATGTTCCCTCTCCCCATATCTCTTTAACATGTACATTGAACCATTACTCTTACTTATTGCATAAAAAAACTTTTCATCAGCTACTGACGTTAGAATTCCTCTATCAGCGTTTGCAGATGATCTAAATATATACTTTACAATGCCAAGTTCAGATATATCAAAAATTCTTAATTCAATTAATACCTTCTCGAAATTCTCTAATTATAAACTAAACCCAGATAAATCTACAATATTCCCGATTAATTCACTAAGCTTGCTATCTCTTTATCCCCTGCCAACCAAAATTAAAGTATCTCCCTCCTTGAAATATTGAGGAATCTTATTTCAAAATAACCCAAAGTTGGATACTTCAAATAACATTACAAATCTCTGGTCAACATACAGCAAGACTGTATTAGATGGGGTAAACTCCAACTTCCCTTTCTGTCCAAAGTAGCGATCATTAAAATGAACATCTTATCTGGGTTATTATATAGATTTACAACTACACAGACAATAATACATAATAATTCCTTTAAAAAACTTCATTTTTCCTTAGCTAAATTTATCTGGTCTCCTAAATCAATTAGAATCTCCTACCAAAGGCTCATAAGCCCTAATGACAAAGGGGGTCTAAATCTCCCCGACTTCAAACTTTATTATGACATTGTCAACATCAACAGACTTCTATTAATAGCTGAACATAATCTTGAGAGGGCAGATTGCCCCCCCCCCCTCGCCGGTTAGAACTCTATCACAAATATATTAAATCAATTAATATTAATCCCAAAGCTCTCCCTTTCCTAGATAAAACAAATCAGAAAAAATCTAAAATTCATGCCTTCTTAAGAAATAATATAACAATCTTTCAAACCTTGTTAAATCATTGAATTTAACTAATGCTTTTTATATTTTACTACCTATATACCTTAATCTGAATTTTAAAATCAATAATTCAATCCTAAATCTAAACAATCAAGCCTTGCTAAAATAATTTAGGGTTTTAGACCTCTATTCCTATAGAGACCTATCCTACTCAGACTTTAGAGTCTCACTTAATCTCCCTAAGAGCTGCTCTATTATACTAAGACAAATTAAGGAAGTCTGTTTCAGTACACTAACCTACCCTAATCTAGAGTCTGACATTAATATTTGTAAAAGTCTTTGGAATTGATTTCTTATGAAGAAAAATATATCAAGCACATACAAATTAATCAACTCTATTAGGCAACAAAACCAAGCTTTGTTTTCTAAATACTGGTCTGACCTTAAAGCATCTATATCTAATGAAGTAATTACCCACTCAATAAAAAATTGTTCCACAACAATACCTTTTAAAAGACTTAACTATATCCAATTTATGTTACTTAACAATATATATATAACGCCCATGGGCAAGAATAAATTTAATCCATCTTTTTCACCTTTCTGCCTTTACTGTGGCAATCAAAAAGCAGATCTCCTACAAATTTTCTGGAGCTGCAAGTGGGTTTATAAACTCTGGTGCTCTTTGAGAGATAAACTTCTCAAGATGGGCTATGAAAAATCTACCTTATCATGGGAGTTTGCCATATTACACATAGTCCCACCTAAAGTAATGAAATTACACACCCGCATCTTAATCACTTTGTTTGCATTAGTTAAACTATACATCACATTAAATTGGAAGGACAGATCCATACTTAGTTGGAAAGAGTTTAAAACAAAATGGCAATTAAATATTTAACAACCCACAAGTTTCTTAAGTCAAATACTGAAGACTATAAATTCCTTATGGAATATTGGGGTATTCTTTTTGACCTTATATTGGACTAAATCTATCATACTTCACAGATATTTCTGGGGATCTAGTTATAATCCCTGGATCTCTTTTTTTTTTCTTTTTTTATATTCCCCTTGTCTAAAGTTTGTGAGGGCCCTGTGTACACACATTTAATGAGTTTTTTACTTTAAATATGTATCTGTTTCAAGATGGTTTCTTTCTTCTTATGGCATATAACACTTTTGTAAATAGTTCGCTGTTTATTGTTTTCCTTTTCTTTTTATGGTGATGTAACTTTGTAACTCACTGGTGGTATACTTTAATAATATCATTACAAAAACAGAATTGTCTTACCTCAAGTTGTTTAGTTTGTTAAACTGTGATTTATGGTTTCTTTGTGTGTGTGTTTTTTTATTGGAAAATTTAATAAAGATTATTGAGAAAAAACGAAAGTACATAGTATGCATTCCAACCACAATATGAGTACATTACATACACACTGTGACACAGTCTAGAGGTAAAAAACCTTCAGTATGACACAATACAGTACAGTAAGGTATACCCATTGGTAATTCTGCCGCCATATGTGATGTAAGCCATGAATCCAAAGCATAACAATGAAAGTAACTTGTCTAGCAGTTTGCACATTCCTGTGCAAAACATGGCTGCCATTAAACACAAACTGATGTGCACATAAAGAATGCTGCAGACAGTATTTAGTACACTATCATCATGATACCTGCAGAAGACACATGAGATATATCACAGTACATTACTGGTATCATTAAGACCAACTTCCCAGATGATATTGTTTACAAAGAGTATGTATAACTGTATAATAAAAACTAGTTGGGTTATCAGGTCGACAGTCATGCTCATGACACATTCCCAATTCCTTTTGTCAAAATGTACATATGATATCAATAGTAGCCCATGTCTGGGGCACTATATCTATCACAAAATATCAACAAGTTAGTCCAGTGCATGACATGGCATGCAATATACAGCTTATCTGTGCAAATCTTGCCATTGCTGACCAATTAGGAACCAGCTATCAGTATGCATGGTACAGACATGTGCACAGGCAGCATACATATATGCCATGACACTGTGGCAGGAATGCTTACGTATATCTACATCCCAAAATAAGGGCTACACTATAAGACCACAATGAAATTAACAACATAAGATTACAATTGTTGCCTGTTAATAGGCAACACTTCATATATACCTCACTACATTGTTAAGGACACTATCTGAGAAAATATCACTATTTGCGTGTTCCCTGTGTTGTATGTGGGTCTCACACATTCATGTCAAGGTGTCAAAAATATCACTATTTCCATGTTCCCAACATTGTATTTGTGCCTTGCACATTCATGTCGAGGTGTCAATATGTGAATCACTCACACTGTAACCCAGTTATCTGTGCAGGTAATGAGTCATGTTGGCAGCCCCAAATAACCTATGTGCGTTATGAGGAAAAATCAGTGGTAAAAATAAAGCATATATGCAAATGAGATGAGCAATGCAATATGGTCACTGGCTGACACAACAACATCATTTGTTTGTGTCTTTTGGCTTTTCCCGGTTAGGGGTCGCCACAGCGGAACTCTGGTCCGCTAATGATTGGCAGTAGAGTTTTACGTGCTGGCTTGCCGGGTCTAATGCACAACCTTCAATGAAGAAACGTCTGTTCACGCATGTCGCCACACAGAAGACGCTCTAACTGAGAATTGAACGGGCAACGTACAACTGTAAGGCGACAACGCTACCGCAGCACCACCACCGCAGTTAACAGTTGAAATGCAATACAACACTCTACAACAACTGAACAATCATAACCACTGTGACAGCATACGACATAGAAAGCTTTAGGTGATGCTGTACACACATTACTGTCAGTCAACTAATGTATGTATCACTGCACTACATACATTTGTAGGGAACCCTATATACATTCCTACAAAATGCAAACATTGTAATGATGATCGGTTAGTACATAAGAAGCAGACATAAACAAAAAATATAAGTGGCTTTTTACACAACAATTCTTCAGCACAGGATACAAGTGTGTTTTAAACAAAGCATCCCCTGTCTTTTAGGTGGAAGCATTAGCCATCTTGAACTGAAGTACAGTGCATGTCACACATAGTCTGCCAGCAGCAGTCCAAATGCTGAAACAGCAGACACCCATTCAGTATTAGAATAGGCAGACTGTGCAATAGAGAACACTGAACACCACTGTCAGACCTGCAAGTTTACCACCACCTGTCTGACAAACAGAGTAACAGCACAATTAACTTACATGTCAAACCTTACAAGTAAATGCACTGTGACAGTTACACAGAACTATCATCTAGGTTGTGACATACAATCAAAGAAAAAAAAAAAAAAATATATATATATATATATATATATATATATATACCCTTAGCAAACATGCCCTTCCCCTAACTCATATGTACACTTTTCAATTAAATATATGCTGGTACAGGAAATGTATGACTTGTGCAATTACCTTGCAGATGGATTATGAGTAATCTTGTATTAATATTAGCATGCATGGAGCTGAATGCCAAACAGCTCCCCTAACAATGCTATGATCTATTCTAGGTAAAATAACATAAAAATGTGTAACGTATACCTTTCTCCCTCTGTTGCACCTCCACCCTAATTCCTGGGATGGTCCTCATAACCTGCAAAAGGTACAAAGCATGTATGAATGCCACAGACAGATTCTGTAACGCCAATATATGATGATAGGTATGTATAATATAGTGAAATACAGTGAACAGCACATGTTCTCTAGCCTTGACATGGAATACCTTTATAGAGTCTGCTTATTCATTTATTACGATGTCATGCTTAATATTTTACGCAGTGAAAGAGTACTGAACACAAACTGGAGGACAAAAGTTTCAAACCTATGACTCCCTACTATGTTCATATTATAACTCTGACACCTACCAGGTTAGCTAAATAATCTTGCCTGTGACAGCATGGAGTAACTGCAGTTAAACAACTCAAATGTATGACTGTGCTGAGAAGGAGTGAAAACATGGATCAGAGGGCAGGGCTTTCACATTACAAGATGGGTGAACTACAGTTCAATGTGCACTATGTGCTGTGCATTTGTAAACCAAATCATGTAAACATGACTGCATGTCAGCACACTGGTCACAGCAATAATAAACAAGATTATCATTTCATAGCTCAGAGTCTCAGACATTGCAATAGAACACATAGCTGCCCTTAACAGACAAATACACCAACATCCTGTTCATCACGCTATGACATTCATCACAATGTACATTAGTCAGGAGGGCAGGAAATGTCTAACTAGAATGTATTGTGATGTATTAAATCATACCTCCCAAATGTCCCTGATATTTAGGGATGTCCCTGATTGTGACTCAAAGTGTAGCTCTGTCCTCTCACTCCTTCCTAAAAACAGTAGGAGAAAGGTGGTGAATTGTACTTAATAATTAATGACAATAAGTAGAGGTATAGGGTACCTTAACTTCAACAAATGTATATTATTTCACATTCCTGTAGCCTGTCACTGTTACACATTAATAATACTAATATAGAATATGTGTTACTGATTGTCACTGAGTATTTCTGGATTAGTCACTGATTATGTTGACATGTATCCCTGATTGGTCAAGAGCTATATTCCAAATGTACAGGTAAAGTATACCTGTATCGTCAAAGCCATATTAAAATTACTATGCTGTTTCCAGAAAATGTACGGATAATAGAAATATTTGTAGTAATCTGAAAAAAAAAGGCTATAGGTGTATACATGTCCAAACCAACTGTATACATAAACAAGTAGATACCTCTACGATCATTTTCAAAATGTTAACACAGACAAGATAAAACATAATCTAAGCTACACAATAAATGGATTCGAATCCACACGTATCCATGATAGATGTACATTGGCCTCTTGCCTAACAGGTTGAGCTAAGAGACAGCACAGTATTTTCCCGTATAATAAACTACTGTTTGATGTGTCCATATTCCTGAGGAATATGCATGCATTCAACACCTAAGTGCTATAGTCCTTCATGTTCCATACACAATCAAGATGTGTAACAGCCAAACTTTATTAAATTTTACATAGTCCAACATCTGGTGGACATGCTGACCTGCAGTGCTCTTACATTCCTGACCATGTGTACAGCAAACATGTATTTAACAATACTACACGTTATAAAGCAGAAGGAATAATGTAAGTCCGTATGACTCAGTAGTCACACCTATAGAAGTATACTGTGTGATGGTGTTGGAGTATTATGGATAACAGAGAAATGCATAGTCATCCACAGCCTGGATGCTATAGGTGGCAGTGAAACACGGACATGCTGGATGTGTAAAAAAGATGTACTGTGTAAGTTGCCAAACAAACATATATCTTGTGTTGAATAATGTGTACATAACGAACATTATTAAAGAAAAACCTACCACAGGAATTGAACCCACACATAAGGAAGGAACAGTTATCCTGACTTATTGTTCAAGGATATGAGCTAAGTGACAGAACAGATGGAAAATTAGTCTAAAAGGAATATTTAGGACATATGGATCACAGCTATATGTGTGATTTCCATAGGAATGTATAAAGTGGTTGTTATGACACTTACTGTAGGCATCTACAGGCTGTATCCCCACCGTCCAGTGAGAATCATCTGCATCCCTGCAATGTAGATCATTATAGCAGTGGTGCACCTGCACTCCAGTCTGATAGATCCCGGACCCTTGCAGTCCGGTTCCATTTGATGATCATTGCAAAGTTTCTGGGCAGTGCTTGCATACATTGCTCAAGTCCAGCATAGACAATGAACATCTGGGTAGGGTTACCACTTGTCCTCTTTGCGAGGTACAGTCCCACTTTGGGCAGTTGTGTCCTGCAAAAAAACAAAAAAATGGCAACTATCCTGAGATTTTAAGACAAAATATATTAAGTTTCCTTTAATAATTGCATAAAACAGTAATATCTAAAACACGTTAACATTATATCAGATACGATAAGCAACTCAGCTTTTATTTTGGCAAAAAAGTGAAGTTCTGTACTTTTATTTTGCACTGGCTGTGGGTATGTTTTGTCCTGCGAAATCTCACATTTCTACAAAAAAAATGTCCCACTTTGGGCATTTGAAAAGGTGGCAACCCTACATCTGGGTGGTCTTCAACTCGATCCTGTTTGGTGTTCAAACATGCTGAAGCATCCTTGCAGTAGCCATCTCACTGATGCATGTCAGGAAAATAGCCTTCAGAAAATTACTCACTGAGGTCCCTCTCAGTTTGCAATTAGGAATGGTATGAGCAGTAAATGTATCAAAATCACATTTTAAAGGTGGTACTTACATACCTCTCAACCTCTTAGAGTAAGAAATCTGGACAACGCCATAAATAAAAGTGGGACAAAAGCCCAAAAACAGGGACACTTTTTAAATATTGCTCTTATAAACTTAGACAGTTGATAGAATAACAGTTTTTTTTCATTAGCATGAATTTTCTGAAGGCTATGAAGTCTGAAACACAAACATCTGCCATTATTTTCTAATGTCAGTCTTTAATGATTTGCCAGACATTTGCCAAAAATAGAATTTTGTGAAAAACAGACCAAAATATGAGGCAAAAATCTGGACATTCTGAGAAAATCTGTGCAGTTGAGAGGTATAGGCACTTATAGGATGGTATCAGATCATTGGAGAGTAATGGGCATGAGCTACAGAGGGTCCAATTTAATGATACCTATTGGACAGTTACTCAGAGCATTTTCCCATTACACTGAGCTGTTGGCTAATGCACTGAATATCAAGAATTACATGGATGTGCACAAATGGGATTCTAAAACCTGAATGATAATGAACTTCATTGATTATGTATGGTGCAAATGGTGCCTAAAAGCTGTGTGCACATAGCTGGTCTTACCTTAACGTATACATGACTTAAAGGTAGCTGCAAAGGTAATGAGGCACCTGTTGACATTGCTGTAGTGGGATATATTGCTCTTATTACAGACCTATGTTATTATTACTCCTTATAAATCTATTTATACATGGTGACAGTCACTTTTTTGGCAAAATTGTTTACAGTACATCTGTGCCATACTGGAGGGTTGCAGGATTGACCACTATGCATACAGGTGGGTATATCTGCATCACTGACAAGCAGGGATTCCACATATGCACTTGTACAGAAAAATGGAAAGAGCTCAGTGAACACAACATATGGATGAACTGACAATACTTCTGCATGCAATGTATATTCTGTGGTATAGTTACAGAAACCAACTTGATTGAAGTGTATCTGTAAGTTGCACGTACATCAATATTCATTGATATCAATATTGATAGATTGATATGACATTCAAGGATATACATGCACTATAGATAGTGCTGGAGTGCAAATATAGCCATGTTCCATGTCTGGTTACCTTGTACTGTCTGTGGTATGCCTACTGATAATGAAGCTTTGCATAGATTGTACAATTACTACTTTATGTACACTTTCTAATAACAGTAATATAATAGTGGCTGTTAGCGCATTTCATCCCATACAAACAAAATGGGGATGAGATTGCCTGCTCACTATGTATTGTGTATTGTGTTGATATGCAGTTAACAGTTCATATTACTATGTTGACAGTAACTTTCATTATTATGATGTGTCTCACTGACTGCAGCTGTGTATGATAGCCGTACAACATTATTGATTTACACATAACTATTATGTTATGATGTGCATATTTAAGGTGTAAAGTCCATTTGTATTGTACTGAGCATGTAGCACAGATGTTGCGTGGTTGTCATTTTATGGCTGTGATGTCCACTGCAGTAGGTTCCGATCAGAAATATAACCTCTACAGATATCACAAGTGTTGATGTCATTCCATGTGTGACACATTCAGAAGTTTTCATAGCACTTATGTTCTTTTATATGTAGGGTCATAGGTTCATAGGTAGGTACTAGGCTATCTGCCCGAGGGCATTTATAAGCCTAGCCAGAGTGTGTCGGCTTTCTCCGTCCCATTGGTTAATCAACTGAGCCTCTGTCAAGCAGAGCCAATGAAGTGATCCCAGGGGTATATTTTCTGTTACCCATCCACTTGTCAAGGTTTCTCTTGAAGAGTGTTAGTGAGGGGTTCTGCCTAATGTAGATAGGAATTTTGTTCCAAAGCATGGAGAGTCTCTGTGACATTGATCTATCCCTCCAGCATGTTCTATTTATTGTTGTGGTGAGGTTTAGCTCACTAGAGCACGTGGCTCGCAGTGACTTGGATTTCTTTAGGTGTAGCATGTCCATCAATTCTGAGTTGGACATGGCTTTGTAAGTCAGGCAGAAATCACCTCTGAGTAAGTGATATGCCACTGAGTACAGCCGGAGTTTTTTCAGTCGGTCTGCATAGGACATGTGTTTGAGGCCAGTAATCCTCTTGGTGAGGTACTTTTGTGGTCTTTCCAGCTGTTGGAAGTGCCTTGTGAGGTACATCCCAAATGGAGCATTGTACTCTATGATGGGTCTGATGAGTGACGAGTAGAGGGGCACTATAACCTCTTTATTTCTAGATGAGAACCCTTTAGTAATTAGATGGGCCACATAGAAGGATTTCCTAACTACTTTGGCAATATGATTGTTAAAGGAGAGATTACTATCTACCTGGGTCCCCAGATCTCTTATTACCTCTTCTGTATTAAGGAAGCTGCCACCTATGTGGTAATTCGTGGGTGTTTTGTTTTTCCCAAATGGGATGACTATGCATTTTTTGGCATTTAGCTTGAGGCCATGACTTTGACACCAGGTGTCCATCTCAGTAAGGCCTTTTTGGAGGATGTCCATGTCAGCAGGAGAGTCAATTATGGCTCCCAGTTTGCAGTCATTGGCGAACTTGGTTAGCCGTAGTCCTCCTGTGTTTGCCTGTACTTCTGAGAGGTATATGCTGAACATTAGGGGTCCCAGGACTGAGCCTTGCGGGGCACCACTTGTGACTGGTTTAGAGTTGGACCTGAAGCCTGCTATTCTTACCGTGTGAGTTCTGTCTGTAAGCCAGTTGGCAACCCATCTTGTGACGTAGGGGTTTATGTTCAGGCTGGTGAGTTTTTCTATAATACCTAAGTGAGGAATGGTGTTGAATGCCTTGGGGAGGTCAAGGTAGGCTGTGTAAACCACCTTCCCCTCGTCAATGGCCTTGGTGACTGTCTCAAAGAAGTCAACCAGGTTTAGTAGGCATGATCTGCCCTTAAAAAAGCCAAACTGGGTCGGGTCAAGTGTTTGGAGGTTCCCAATGTCTTTGTTAATGAGTTCCACGATGATGCACTCCATAGACTTGCAGACCAGTCGAGCCAGGCTTATGGGGCGATAGTTACCAGGGTCAGTTGTGGCCCCTCCTTTGTGGAGTGGAATAACCATTGCTGTGTGCCATTCTATGGGCATGTAGCCTGTGGAGAGGCAGAGGTTGAACAGTGTGTTTAGGTGGGGGGTTAGTTCATTCTGTAGTTTGTGTAAGATGCATCCTGGGACACCATCTGGCCCCATTGATGCTGTGTTTTTGGCTTTTGAAAGGGCTGTTTTCACCTGTGCGTCTGTGATTTCTGGGACACTACACTTTTCCGGTATTGTTGTGGGCCCTTTTGGAGGTGAGGGGGGGGTGAAGTTTGCACTGAATCTATCTGCCAGGATGTTGGCAATATCGGTAGGTTCAGTATATTTTGTGCTATTTTGCACTAGCTCAGAGCATATCTGTGAGTTGCCACTTAGATTCTTGACATAGCTAAAGAAGGCTTTGTGGTTATCTTTCGAATCCTTGGCTATTTTTCTTTCGAAGTTAGCCTTGGATGATTTTATGAGGGACCACAGTTTCTTACTGATACTGATCAGGGATGTCTTTCTTTTTTGGGATTTGCTTTTTTTCTGAACTAGTTTCCTCCTTTTATTGTATAACCTGTTTATGGCAGGGCTCCACCAAACTGGTTTCCTTCTCTTAGGGGAGTGAGTCTTGGTTTTGCTAGGGATGGCACGATCCATGCATCCTTGTAGGTGCTCATAGAGTGCATTTGTAAAGGCTTCTGCTTCTTGGGAAGTGTTATCCTTTAGCGTGGGGGCTGGGAAACTTACCACCTCTGTCTTAAATAAGGTGAAGTTTGCTTTAGAAAAGATTTTCATTGTGGTTTCTTTGGTTGGAGGTGGTGGTGGGGTGTGGACATCCAGAGTGATTAGTTTATGGTCTGATCTAACCAGTGACAGGTTGACCTATGGTGTGGAACACTTGTCGCCCATGTTGGTGATGACCAGGTCCAATATGTTTTCACCTCTGGTAGGGGAGTTTACCAGCTGATCCTGGGCATTTGAGTTGATGAATTCCAGGAAGCGCTGAGCCTGGGAGTTTGTACTCAAGTAGTTTTCCCAGTTAATGGTAGGGCAATTGAAATCACCCAATATCAGGGTGTTCGGTAGGACCTTCATGTTTTCCAGTGTCTCCAGAAAGGCAAAATAGTGGTCCTGGGTCATGGAGGGTGATTTGTTGCAGGCCACAATTTGCATTGCAGATTTGCCCGATGTTAGTTGCACATGGATAATCTCAGAGGTATCATGTAACATTACTATACATGATAGGGACTATTTTATATAGCTTTAAAATACAAATGAATAGAGG
Organism: Protopterus annectens; assembly: GCF_019279795.1. Taxonomy (NCBI): domain Eukaryota; kingdom Metazoa; phylum Chordata; order Ceratodontiformes; family Protopteridae; genus Protopterus; species Protopterus annectens. The sequence goes on from NC_056727.1 coordinate 412,168,498, forward strand.
GCAGGTTAGCTGATATATGCTTGCAAGATCATCATGTCCATATGTGGGCTCCCATACAAATTATACCATGTGCATCTCACTGTCTTCCAGATGGCAAACTGAAGTAGAGGTGACAATTTTTCTCCCAGAGAAAATTACATCATCATCAATGCTATGCACCAGCATGGACACAGTATTCTTGGATAGGCAGAAAATACTATGTGAAGAAATGAAGTGTGAACAGACCTGACTGACATGATGAATCTGTATGAGGTCACAACAGATCCCAGGACACCTGCCAGCGATGCTCTCTGACATGATCCTTCATGCAAACAACAAGATACGCTGGAATGAGAGGTCATGGAATGCCACCAGTGGTGACTCACCATTATCTCCCCTGGATGAGATAACAATGCTTGTGGTGTCCCTGCATAACACCAGTTATGATCACTGTATACCTGGTGGAGGTATAGAAACAGGTGTTCCAGGATGTATATGTATGTCGTACTTTTCAGAACATTGTTGTATATACATTACGTCATGATGTATCATTGTTTCACACATATTCAAGTATTGTTATTTTTCTGTTCGGCAGTAGAACTGTGCAGTGAACTTGGGAGCACAGCCGCTGATGATATTCCACGTAAGTGTAATAACATGTTATCATACAAATGCAGTACATACATAACACTTCCAGTAACATATATAAGGCTTTGTTTATTCATTTGCACCAGTTCATCCATGTGCGCACAGCAGTAACATGCCAGGTGAGTATCTCGAAATACTGTTACTGTGACCAATAGCTATTAAAGCCTCTGCCGCCTTTCTATACAGTGGTATATACTGACATGTTGATTGTATCCCTACCATTGTTACTTACAGATACAGCATCATGAGAAATGTGCTGTTCAGTTCACCTACAGACAGACCAGGTATGTTTTTTCACCATGTTTATAAGATGCAGCACTGTGTAGCACACCTGTGATGTATAATATTCATGTCGCTGTTTAACATACACAGGTACATCTGGACAATATGTGCACTCTAGGTCATGTGAGTATCTCCATATTCTGTTAGTGTAGTCTATATGTCATCATGCACCTCTGCCTGCACTCATGACTATGTTGCATGTCCACATGCTGTGCTTTGTCTTTTTTTTCCTACTCATGATCTCAAAATGACAGATAAGAAACTCACCACACAGGGAGGATGGAACTGGTATGATACTTCTTTGCTTTCATACATATCGGTCCTGATGCTTTTTGTAATGTTCCCACTCTTGGCCAGTAATTAAGGAGCCTGAATCCTCACCACTGGTACTGGAAAGGGATGTTCACATGAAACAAAAATGGATACACTCAGTATTTCCAGATGCAGTTCTCTGCCTCAAGCACAATTTCCCTTAAGAGCACACAGGGAACACAGTCAGTCCAGGGGTTGGGTCCTCTCTCTCTCTCTCTCTCCCTCTCTCTAGATCCCCAATGAGACTCCCGATGACACAGCTGTAGGGTTCGGTCCTCAGCCGAGTGTCCAAGACACTTCCTTCAGCACCATCTCTGTGAAACCATTGCTTTGTAGCTCCAAGTAGTTGACACACACTCTTTGAGATTTGATTTGCACACACACACACACACACACACACACACACACACCTTGGAAAGGTTGGCACAGATTTACTAGCTAAACCCCCTTCTGCCAGACTATAAGGTAGTTACACCACCACAAGACACTCCAAAGCTACTCTAAGGCTCTTGCTGCACTGTCATATCATATGCCTGCAACCCTAGGATCCACCTTAGTAACTTGCCATTTTGCTGGCTGGCTTAATGTAACCATGTTAAGCGATTGTAGTCTGTAACTACAGTGAATTTCCTTCCATTCCATGCAAATAGGGTTGAAGTATTTGCAGTGCCCATATCATGGCTAGACATTCTTTTTCTACTGTTTCATAACATTCCTCCCTAGGTTGTACTCTGTAGCTGAGATATACCACTGCGTGCTCTTTTCCCTCTGAGGAAATCTGGCTGAGTACACCCCCACCCCATGGTTTGAAGCATCTACCTGCACAACAAATTCCTTACTGTAATCTGGACTGGCTAACACAAGGGGTCCTCCCAAAGCCCCTTTAAGCTTTTGGAATGCTTGCTCACAGGCTGGGGTCCACACTACCTTGTCTGGCCTGTTTTTTCTTGTCTGGTCTGTGAAGGGAGCAGCAATTGTAGTATAATTAGGAACAAAATTTCTATAGTACCCCACTGTTCCCAAGAATGTGCTCACCTGCTTTTTGGTAACAGAGGCAGGCTGCGTCTAAATGCCTTCCACTCTGGCAGGTTCTGGCCTGATTTTACTACTCCCCACTCTATGTCCTAGGTAGGAGACCTCTGCCATATCCCCCTAATCCTTACTGGACTTAATGGTCAACCCTACCCTTTGCAGTCTGCCCAGGACCTCCCTGAGATGCCGAAGGTGCCAATACCAGGAATGGCTATAAATGGTAATATCATCCAGGTAAGTAAGGGCATAATCTTCTGCTCCTACTAGGATACAATCTACCAGCATCTGGAAAGTTGCTGGGGCATTTTTCATCCCAAAGGGCATCTTTGTAAACTTATATAATCCAAAAGGACTCACAAAGGCTGACCTCTCTCTAGTGGTGGGCGTCAACAGCACCTGCAAGTAGCCCTTGGTCAGATCAATAGTGGTCAGATACTTAGCTCCACCCAGCTGCTCTAAGGCTTCATCTGCCCTAGACCTGGGATAAGCATCTGACTCTGTGTGACTATTTAGTTTCCTGTAGTCCACACAGAACCTGATGCTGCCATCTTTCTTTGGTACCAGTACTACTGGGGAGTCCCATGGACTGCTGGACTCTGGGATTACCCCCCAGTTCCAACATTTCCTGCATCTCCTCCCTCAGAGTCTATCTGACTCACTCAGGCACCCTGTAAGGGGCCTGGTTGATAGGCCTTTGGGAGCCTGTATTCACATGGTGCTACACTAGGTGGGTACACCTAGGTTTTCCAGTGAACATGCCCCCAGACTCCTGTAACACTACTCAGATTTCCCGAACCTGGGTTGAAGATAGCCACTGGGACATTGCTACCCCTTCCACTGAGGTGTCAGTTCAAATCTCACTGAGGAGATCAGTCACCAGATCCCCCTCAGACTCCTCCTGCCATCCACTGCAAATACTCAGCATCAGAGCCTCCCTATCATGGTAAGGCTTCATCATGTTAACATGGTACAATTTCTGCCCCTGCCTCCTGCCTATCAGTTCTACCATGTGGTTAACATCACTGACCCTCCTTACCACTTTGAAGAGTCCCTCCCAAGCTGCCTGCAGCTAATTTGCCTGACAGGAATGAGACCATCACCTGCTGTCTTATAACATACTCTTAGGCTCGAGCATTCCTGTCATACCAGACTTTGTTCTGCTGTTGGGCTCCTGCCAGGTTCTCCTGGGCCAATCCCATGAACTCCCTAAGCCTTGTCCTGAGGTTTAGAACATATGCCACAAAACACTCCTTTTGGGATTCACACTCACCCTCTCACTCATCATGAACCAAATCTAAAGGACCCCATCACCCTATGCCCATACAACAACTCAAAGGGTGAAAAACCTTTGGATTCCTGGGGTACCTCTCTGTATGAAAACAGCAGATGGAGCAAATATTTGTCTTACTCTCTCCTAAACTGGTCTGCAAATGCCCATAGCATGGTCTTTAGTGTAGAATTTAACCTCTCCACAAGACCATTAGTCTGTGGATGGTGGGGGGGGGGGTTAAGTGCTTCACCCCACAGTGCTTCCACAGAGAAGCCAGCAGGTCTGACATGAAATTGGCACCTTTCTTGTGGAACTTGGGGTACTCAGAGGCCCTATAGTATCCATAGCTACCCTCTGAAACAGCTCCTCAATCACAGGCAAAGATTTGAAATGAACCTTGACCTTGTCTGTTGCCTTGCCTACTTTTTGGCACTGCTCACAGGTCCTGCAGTACCCTGTTACATCCCTTGCAATCCTAACCAAGTAAAAGTTCTTCATATTACATCTCTTGTTACACTTTATGCCCATATGACCTGCAAAAGGAATGTCATAGGCTATGGCTAGAAGTGCAAGATGGTAGGCTCTAGGCACTACCAACTGCTGTATTACGTCACCCTCTAGCCCTCTATACAGACTCCCCTTTTTCTTGAGAATCAGGAACCTCCCTAGTTACCTTCCTCAAGCCTGTCAGTGTAGGGTCTGAGAGCTGAGCCTGTCTCAGCTCTATCCTTCTAACTCTTCCCAGCTCCCCTTCCACAGGAAGTCTGGTGTCATCTAACAGCAATGCCTCACTGTCAGCTTGGGTACTACCACTCATGTCTGTCCTTGCAGTCACCCTGTCCATGGGAGCATCAGTACCTACCAGCAGCTGTGGCTCACCTTCAGGTTCACTGCTACAGGATAGATCCCTCCCTAAAATAGCCACCTCACCAGCCCTGGCTTCAGGTGTGAGGCATGTCTGGGTCTCTCCCCAGGCTACCAGACCCACATGCCTGTCTCCAAGCCTGACTGTGGGTAACTGCATGCACACAAGGTACTGCATTATCAAAATCATTCCCTATCATGACATCTGCAGGGATATCCTCAAACACACCTACTTGCTTGCTTCCTTTTTAAACTTCCCAGTTGAGGTGAACCCTGGCCAAAGGCATTTGGAATGGGGTCCCTCCTAAAGCTCTGACTGGAGTGGACTGCCCAAGCAAGTACTGCTCCTGTTTAACCACTGCAGACTTCACAATGCTTACATCAGAGGCTGTGTCTCTCTTAGCAGTGGCCTGTTTTCCATCCACTAAGATAGGATACAACCTCTGGTGATATTTGATACCCCTGTTATCTCCAGACAATTTACCACTGGCATACTGTTGTTCCCACTTGCTGGCTCTCCCACCGTTTTTCCCCACCTTGCCTCCATGGACATCTATATGATACATGGGGCCACTGGTTACATTTAAAATATTTAAGCCTTGATCCTGGCTGTGTACCTGAACTAGTGGCTTCCCCTGTTACTGTTGTACTCTGTTGGCATGGTTTAGCTTGGCCACCATGCATTTCCTTATATACATGTACAACACTGAGTATCCCTTTCTTATTCAGTGATGCCCAGCTTGCTAAGTAGAGAGCCTCCTTTTTCCCCAGCTCATCTGCAGAGTTACACTCTTGGTCTGCCAACCAGATTCTCTTCAGGCAAAACGCTAAGGATTTTTTCCCTCACCAAAATGTCCACCAGCCCTTCAGAAGTGTTAACCTGACACCCACTCAACCACCTTAGGGTTACCACCTGTCCCACTTTGCGAGGGACAGTCCCTCTTTGGGCAGTTGTGCCCTGACAAAAAATATTAAAAATGGCAAATGTCCTGAGATTGTAGGACATAATTATGTCCTATATTTTATGTAATAGTTGCATAAAACAGTTATTCTGTATCTAAAATACCTAAATGTTACAAGAAACAGAATAAGCAACTAAAATGCTACAATAATAAGCTTTTATTTAGGCAAAAAAGTTAATTTATATCCTTTGTACTGACCGTGGGTATGTGTCAGCCTGTACAATCTGGTGTGTGTCCCGAAAATGTCCCACTTTGGCCATTTGAAATGGTGGCAACCCTAACCCACCTATGAAAATAAGTGCTTAACTGAGCAATATAATCACACACTTTCATCTGCCTTGTGTCTATGCTCCTGAAACTTTTTTTCTGTAAGTTTCAGGTGTTAAATTAAAGCATTCAAGTAAACATTTCTTTACTTTATCATAGTTTAAACAATCAATATCAGACAAATTAGAAACAGCAGTTACAGCTTTACCATGTAGTAATGGGGTCAGGAACTGTGCCCAGAGCCCTTGGTCAACATTGTACTGTTTGCATACTCTTTCAAATTTATGAGTAAAACTATCAAAATTATCACCCTCTGTAAATTGTGGAAGAAATTTACTGACCTTTATTTCTTCTGGAGTTTGTTTATTCCCTTCCTCATTACCTACATGACCCTGGTGAAGAGTCAGTATCTCCTTCTCATGTTGACATTGCTTTTCATTTTCTTCAGTCTCCAAATGCCAGTCTCTCATTCTCTTAACACCACAGTCTCTTTTTTTCTTCAGCCTACAAATGCCACATTCTCTCTGCTGATTCCAGTTCCAAACGTTTGGCCTCCAGTTCAAGTCTCTTTAACTCCAGACAGAATTGTAAGTCCTCTGAGGAAAAGGTGAACTAGCCTGTTTCTAAGGGCTGCAAATCCCTATCAGCAGACTGGCTATCTTTCTGGTTGCCGGCCTGGACTACAGCTGCAAGTAAGGCTGAAATCATTTCCTCTTTAGTCAGGTTGACATACACCAGTTCTTTGGTTTTGAACACCTTGGCCAACTGGTTCTTTGTCAGCTTGCCATAATCTTCTGCTGACATCTTTCCCTGACTAAACTAAGCTAACAATAAATAAATAAATAAATAAAACTGTTGTGAAATGAAACTCTGAATGTTTACCTTGTGGCTGCTAAGAATACACACACACCTTCAGTGACAACTGCCTACAGTCTACAGAAGTTCAATTAATATCCCTGCCACTGCTCACAAATATGTGACATCCCCACTCTGGGCCAGTAATCCAGGAGCCTGAATCCTCACTACTGGCACTGGAGAAGGATGTTCACTTGGAACAAAAATGAATACACTCAGTATTTCCAGATGCAGCTCTCTGCCTCAAGCACAATTACCCTTAAGAGCACACAGGGAACACAGTAAGTCCGAGGGCTGGGTCCTGTCTCTCTCTCTCTCTCTTCAGATCCCCAGTGAGACTCCCCACTAGCATAGTTGTAGGGTTGGGTCCTTAGCCAAGTGTCCAATCCAAGTCCTCAAGCACCCTCTCTGTGAAACCAATGCTTCATGTCCCTGCTCCAAGCAGCTGACACTCCCACACTCTTTGAAATTTGATTTACACACACACACACACACACACACACACACACACACACACACACACACACACACACACACACACACACGCGCACACACGCGCGCACACACACGCACACACACGCACACACACATGCACACACACACACACACACACACACACACACACACACACCTGGGAAACGCTGGCACAGAATTACTAGTTATGCCCCTTTCTGCTCAGACTATAAAGTAGTTACATTGCCAGCAGACACTCCAAAACCAGCTACTCTAAGACTCTTGCAAGTGTACACAGTTATACTGAGGGAAATTAATATTAATACAAATGGTAGTTTGACCAACAGCAAGGCTTTCAGGAGCAGCCAGAGCTGTCACCATATATATATATATATATATATATATATATATATATATATATATATAAGTACCCTCAGAGATTAAAATATTTTCTAAAAGACCAGTCACTATGAAAATTTTAAAATTTTAAATATATTTAATAATAAATAAGAAAAGAACATGAAAATACTAAATATCTATTTACAATCAACACCAGAGTTTCAGACACAGGAAATATTAAAAATAGCACAGGTGGACAGGTTCACACAGTTACAGGAAAACAATACTTAACTAATCTCACTATATTTCCTGACTGACCTAAAGAATTATTATTCCCTGGTTACTTACTAGAGCAAGGCAAGATGAAGTAGATGGGAGATCCTTCTTTGTCAGGTTACAAAAACAGAGTGTAATGAGACTTCAATCTTACCTAGTATTAAAATATCATTTTTAATGATGGATTGCAAAATGACATCACATATATCTGGTCATCTGACTTTTGGTTCCCATGCCATCCCCTTGGCTAAAAGCTGTCAGGATTTAGTACATATGTGTCAATAATACACACACACACACACACACACACACACACACACACACACACACACACACACACACACACACACACACACACACAGCCTTGCTAAGATCTGCTGCAGCTCCTGGAAGTCATAAAACAATTTCAAACCTCCACCCTTCTAGAAGAGCAATTAGTGCACCGCAAAGACAATGCAGGGAAGTTTCCTAGTACAGACTTTTTGCCTCTGGCTGCATTGAGAACTGTAAGATACAATATTTATGACCTAAGCCAGGTAATTTAATTTCAAACTATTTTCAAAGTTTGAGATTAACCTCTTTTCTTCCAGTATCCTCTGCTAAACTGTATACATTCAATCAGTTACAACGCAGTACAATTTGATATACATATATATTTCTTTTCTGTCCAGCAGGACACACTGTTGATTCATTTTAACACAAGCAACTTTACAAATACATTTTTCAACACAAGCATCTGTACAAATCAGTTTGATATACAAATGACATATAATTCTTTACAAAATTCCAGCTAGCTGCCCTGGCATATGTTACACGTCCACTGTCCTACTTCTCCTGGCATAGCTGGCAATAGCCCTCATCATCACACACTTATTGGTGTCCTCCATTTATACTGTGTCCTTCTACACATGCATTGGACAACTGCCACCTTCACATCAGCCTCAACCAACCGGTATGTGTGTATATATATTAACTACTGTGTGTTACACTTCTGTTGGAATGGTACGTGATAGTGAGTATGTGCTTACTAATATGGTACGGATGTCTTTGTTTTCCAATGATAGTTGCATTTCAGCCCTCCTTCGATGATGGAGTTCCATGAGGATATGTCAGTTAAGTCTTATTTTGTTCTTAAGTATGTCATACATGTTGCAATTGTAATGTAAATGTCATCTCCATGTTATATATATGTTCCATGAATCACGCCCAGATATGACCTCCTGGTAAGTCCTTAGCTTCACTAACATTGTAGTCATATAGTTGTCCTATATGTTTGTACTGAGCTGCACCATGTAATTTATGTCAATGTATCTGACCTGTGTCCTCTGTCTCTTCATGCAGCACTTCCATTAACTGCCTCCTCCAGTAGCCCATCCCCTGACCCCAAGGTGGTCTGTGATGTGCCTCACTGTGCTAACAAGGACACAAATTGGGTGATACCATCTGACCCAGATGATAACAACTGTGTGGATCAGGTTGTAGCCTCAGACATGGAGGAAAACATGCCTAGCCAGTCTGATGATGTGGGAACATCAGATGTTGGACAGGATGATATATGTGCACCACTGTCCCATGTTGAGTCTGTTGGTGATGTTGACTCTCCCTCATGACACAACAATATTGCCTGGTGCAGTACATGTGAGCATGTAGCTGGTGTGCATAGGCTTATAGAAGAGGGTGCCTGCCTACTCCTGCAGTCAAGTGAATGTTCCCAAGGATGTCATGGAAATGACATTTGTGCACTTGCTCATGCTACAGATCATACTGTACACCAGCTGTATGTGTTACATGGTGGTCAGAAGCACAGGGAGGTCATGGCAGCACTAGCTGCACAGCATGACAGTATTTTATCTGTAACATGCTCCATTGAAAGCCTGGTTATGATGGTGCTACAGTAGTGCTGTAGTACCAACCAAGTGTTACATGCCCTGACTATGCTTATCTGATTACCACATGGGAGAGGCAGACCACTTCTCATTAGATCCTCACTTGCCCATTAGACACTGATGTCTGTGCTGCAATGTGCACACACATCTGCTGTTGGACAGTCAAATGTGAGCCCAGCAGTCATGACCACACAGTCAAATTGCAGTCATGTTCCTTCCCACAGTGTGTCTCCACATCCTGGTGTCACCACATAAAGTTCCTTGGTAGAGCAAAATGGGCATGGTGTTTCCAGATATGACAGAGACAACCAGGACCATAATCTGAGCTGCCAGCTTAGGTGCTGCAGACTACATTAGAGTAGCACTGACAGTTGATCCAATGAGTGTCCTGTAGTGTCATTCTGACCCCATGGCAATGATGAACACTGTGCAAACTAGTGATAATTTCGTATGATTTCATCTGTATGTAGTTGTTGTGAGGTCTGATGCCACGGGATTCTGTTACTTTTACTGACTTAGGTGACTACATTCCCTTGTTGATAATCACTCCCTCTTTTAAATTGACATATGTTAATAGTGATATTAATGACAGTGATGCAATATGTGATGATTTGTTTTCATGTTTACCTGATTTGATAGTGGACAGGTAGGGATGTGATTTGTATTAAAATTTTCCTTGTTGTCTGCCATTCACACATACACCAGTATGACTCTCTATACACACCTGTGTCCCTTGTGGCCTGTTTTGATGGTTCCTCTCATTATTATTTTTGTATCATTCATATTGTTATATGTCACAATTATGTTATGCATGATGCTCAATGTGTACATCTAGTGGGTCATTTCCGTTAGATGTGATTTGTGTTGCTGTTGTGGGGCAACACATGATCATCGCTGTTTACTCTGTGTAATTCTCTACATGTGGCTTGTCATGATTCAGAGCTGTGTGTGTCAAATGCTACTGTGTTGCCTGAGTTAAGACTTGTGGCCGCATTCTCCTTCACTCACACCTACTTCTTCTCCCCACCACGTGACCTCCTGATCCTCCTCTGACAGCTATGATATGTCATCTTCAGACATCTGTGGTTCTTGGGATAGGTCACCCACACCTGCAGCAGGCAAACCACCATGTGTGGTTGTTAACATTTTGTGTAGCATGGTGCACACAGTAATCATGTGTGGCCTTTTCAAGTGTGTATTGCAGTGCACTCCTGGATATTTCCAGACATCTGAATCTGACTTTCAGCATGCCAAACATACACACTTAGTGGTGCACTTTGTTGCAGCATATGGTCTATTGTATGCCTCATCAGCAGGGTTGGATAGTGTTTTTATGTCATCATTAGCCATGGCTGACTTTGTGCTCCTTAAGTCAGAAATGATATCCTTTAAGCCTACTGGGTTAATGGAAACCACATCCCAAAATGCTGAATCCTTCACAAAAGCCTTCTACGGACATCTCCAAGAATGCATGGATCAAGCAATCCCAACTAAAACCAAGACCCTCTCCACCAAGGGAAAACGCCCGGTTTGGTGGACCCCGGCTATAAACAAACTGTACAACAAAAGAAGGAAGCTACTGCAGGACAAAGCCAAATCCCACAAGGGAAAGGCTTCCCTGATCAGCACAAGTAAAAAACTACGTTCTCTCATAAAAACATCTACAGCAAACTTTGAGAAAAAGATTGCCAAGGATACCAAAGACAATCACAAGGCCTTCTTCAATTATGTCAGAACCTTGGGAGGAAATTCTCAGATATGCTCTGAGTTAGTACACAACGACAAAAAATTCACTGACCCTACCGACATTGCCAATATTCTGGCAGATAGTTTCAGGGCAAATTTCTCCCCTCCCTCACCCCCTAAAGATGAAGTAATTATCCCTGCTGAATGTAACCTACCTGTCATCACAGACATACAGGTGAAATCAGCACTCAACAAAGCAAAAAACACAGCATCTATGGGACCCGATGGTATCCCCGGTTGTGTGTTACGTGAACTTCAAGATGAACTAAACCCGCACCTAAGAACGCTATTCAATCTTAGCCTCACTACAGGATATGTACCTGAACACTGGCACACAGCAACAGTGGTCCCACTCCACAAAGGGGGAAATTCTACTGACCCTGGTAACTACCGCCCCATAAGTTTGACCAGCCTGGTCTGCAAGGCTATGGAAAGAATCATCATGGAACTCATAAATGGCGACATTGGGGATCTGCAGACCCTTGATCCCACCCAGTTCGGTTTTGTAAAAGGCAGATCCTGCCTCTTAAACCTGGTTGACTTCTTCGAGACAGTCACTAGTGCCATCGACGAGGGCAAGGCTGTCCACACTGCCTACTTGGACTTGGCTAAAGCCTTTGACACGATACCACACTCTGGCATCATAGACAAGCTCAGCAGCCTAAATGTAAATCCATATGTCACAAGATGGGTAGCAAACTGGCTAAAAAACAGAACCCATAAGGTCAAAATTGCTGGAGCCATGTCAAACTCAAAACCAGTCACGAGTGGTGTCCCACAGGGCTCAGTCTTGGGACCACTCTTATTCGGCATTTACTTCTCAGATGTGAAAGCAAATATGGGAGGATTATGGCTGACAAAGTTTGCAGATGACTGCAAACTGGGTGCCATAGTTGATTCATCTGCTGACACACACATCCTACAGAAAGGTCTCACTGAAACGGACAACTGGTGCCGGAATCATGGCCTCAAACTTAACGCCAAAAAATGTATAGTCATCCCTTTGGGAAAAACAAAGTACCCACAAATTATCACGTAGACAATAACCCACTGAATACGGAAGAAGTAATCAGAGACCTGGGGACTCAAGTCGATAGTGACCTCTCCTTTGACAACCATGTTGCCAAAGTGGTCAGAAAGACATTCTACCTTGCCCATCTCATCATGAAGGGATTCTCATCCAGATCAAAGGAGGTCATTGTACCACTATATTCCTCCCTTGTCAGGCCCATGATTGAATATAATGCTCCATTTGGGATGTATCTCACCCGGCACATGCAACAACTGGAAAGACCCCAGAAGTACCTCACCAAGAGGATCATAGGTCTCAAACATGTGCCTTATCCAGCTAGATTAAAGAAACTCCAGCTCTATTCAGTAGCATACCGCCTGCTCAGAGTTGATTTGTGCCTAACATATAGGGCTATGTCCAACCAAGAACTGATGGACATGCTCCATCTCAAAAAATCCAAATCCACCAGAACCACGCGAGCTAAAGATTTCAACCTCTGCACAAATATGAATAGGACATGCTGGAGGGATAGATTCATAACACAGAGGTTACCCATACTCTGGAACAAAATCCCAGTTCATGTGAGACAGAGCCCTTCATTGGCACTGTTCAAGAAAAATCTCGATGCATGGATGGGAGATCGCAAGTTTACCCCGGGAGTCACCTCAGTGTCACTACTAGACAGAGGTATAGTTTACTAAATAATGGGGTCCCACATGTGTCACTACTAGAGAGGCGCAACTATATAATACGGGGTGGCGGAAGCCACATCACTGTTGGCTAGGCTTATAAATGCCCCCGGGCAGATAGCCTAGTACACTACTATGAAACTATGAAACCTGCAGCCATGTGTTGTGGGGGAAGATGGCACATATAGTGTCATTATGCATACCGTTGACAGTGGTGTATTCTGCTTACATCCTAGCTGTGTTCCTGTACTTGCTCAGTGGTAGTCCCTCAGGTATTTCACCAATGTTGAAAAGCATCCCTCAGACCACTTTCCCTCCATATAGCAGTATTGTGGACACTACCAGGGTGTGTTGCCATGATGTTCATTATACTGCCATCTGCTGAGCACAGCACCTGACAGTTCAGAGATGGTCAACATTTTCTATTTATGTACCTTTCTGCTTTGGGTTTCACTGGGGTTTTAATAGGGGCGTGGGTGCAGTCTTTTGCATCAAGCACATGGGAGAAGTTGGCCATGTTGTAGAACTGGTGCATGGCATTTTGCCTCTCCATGATCGTAGATGGAAAGTGGATATAGTCATCTAACTTGGGGTATATTGCTGCCAGGAATTGTGAGAGGATGGGACTGGCAGCTGCTTGAGACAGTTCTGTAGCATCTCCCATATGCTGTTGGAATATCCTGAAGCTATATACCTAGGGCCAGACAGACTTTGGTTTTGATAGGTATGGAGTTGCCTCTCAATGTATGCACAGACATATGTGTAGTGCACACAATACACACAGCCTGCACCAGCTGTCTGTTTAGGTGGTACCTGTCGATTATTTCCTGCTCTGACAGATGGCTTAGTTGTAGTCTGGCTTGGTGTCTAACTGGCTGCCTTCTGGGATGCATTGCCATATTTTCCTGTATAGCTTGCAGTGACACAGCCTGTTGTATTTCATTCATTGGCAGTTGCATTCTGTTTTTATTTTTTAGTAATGATACAAATTCTGCAGACTTCTGTCAGAGATAGCTTCCTTTTGTTGGGTCACAAATACAGCATTCGCTGAGGGGTTTGGAAAAATATCAGCGAAGCACTTTGCAGCATTTAAGTTGTGTTGGGGTTGCATGTTGTATTTTGGAATATGACAGGCATGTGTGAAGTTTGTAATTATCTTATGCTGAATAGATAATTACTCAGACTGATTCCGGCATGTCTTCTGTAATCGCATCCACACCTTGTGCTCTGAAATCTTCCTTCATCAACTTTGATTTTGAATCCGGCCCATTCCATTAAAGAATGAAAAAGATCTCAAGACTGTTATCAACAAAAACTGCAGAGAAGTATCCCTTGTATCCTCACCAAAAATTATGTTCAGCTGCCATTAATTTCACCACAGTTCCCATGAAAAAAGGCCCTGTCTCCTGGGACTAAACTGGTCAATAAAAGTAGAAAATAAAGAAATAAAAATGAAGATGTGACTCAGCCTTTAATGACAGGTTATATATAGTAGACTTGTAGAGTTTTTTTTTATATATGATGCTGATGAAATAATGCTGGCTCACAAGATCCTCTGTGGAAGGATGAGAGAGGTGATGCTGGTGAGAAATTATAAGGTCAGACAAAGGAATCTTGAAAGTGTATTGAAAAAGTAGTTTTGGAGAAGAGATTAGATTTAATTCAGTGAAAGTGCAGTGGTCAAATGGAACATTTGGCTGCAGTGTTTGGTGGATGACAGAGCAAGAAACTGATTAAAAAGGAAAAATTGACCTGGGGTAAAATAACGGCAGCACAGGTGGTCGTTGTATCAGTAATGTAGCCTACACAGATAAAACAATCTTGATCTGTCAGTAATTTATTTCATGTAAGTATGACAGGACTGACAGAAGCTGAATAAATGTAGTATAAAAATCAAATACTCTTTAATTATATTAGTATGTGTTTCTTTACTTATCTGTACATTTGGACCTAGTTTACACTATGTTTGTTTACTTATCTGTACAGTTGGACGTAGTTTACACTAAGCAAAGCAGTCCCTACTTTCTATACCCAACACTTTCCAGAAGTACTACAGTACACCTAAATGAAACAGTTTCCATACTCTAATTCTAACAAAACTGTTACACTAAACACTACATACATAAATTACATTAAAAATAAAAGTATATAATAAGGCCTATAAGAATTATGATCACTTACAACACCCACACAGAAAACCATACAGCATAATATACAATAACATGACGTTCAGAATCTAAAATATTAAATATTTCTCAGAACTGATTCTCATTCAAGCTGTTAACTTAGGAAGCAAGGATGATACTGCGTAAGTAACTATTAATCCCTGCTTTAACATATGTGCTTCTGTAGTGGCTACCACCTCAGCTACGTCAACACAGCATCTCTGAAATAACCATATTCAAAATCTACAGGTTTAACACAGCTATCCCAAAAAGGGCACATCACTGCCTCACTCTGTGTAAACTAGGATGTCTGCGTTTGTAGTGCAGGACTAAATTCCTTACATTTGTTCTAATGTGCAAGTTAGTACACCTAGATATCTCCCATTCATAAGCCCATTACAAAAGCCTTAATGTTGAATATTATACTTTTTTATTCCCTGACCATTCTCAAACTCTTTTAGCCACTGCCTGCAAAGTTATTTTAGGTCTTTGGCCTAAGCTGCCCAGCTCCTTCCCACCACCAGTAAGTCATTTGGAGACTTTTTTAGAAAACATGTTAGGTGGTTAGCTCAGAGGATGAAGGCTATGTGCTGTTAATGTGCTGCTTCCTTTTCCAGGATTTGATTTATCAGCCTCCATTTGTCTAACCGTCTGAATCTGATCAAGTGACTTAGTCAGATAGTGCTCCTGGGCTGAGTCTGTAAAGGATCCATGGAGATCAGAGGTCTACCCCAAATGTACTGCTATAGTCCCAGTGTCTAAAGAAGAGGAACAAGATGGGAAAAACACAGGCAAAAGTAAATAATTCTGAAAATGAGTTTTGTGACTGCTGCTATGGCTCAACTTGTTAATGTAATGTTTAGTAGAATATCACTGGGTAATGGGTTCCAATCCCCTCAGGACTGACATTTTTTCTGGTAGTTAGCACAGAGAATTAAGACTATGAGCTGTTACGAAATTACTTTCTGTAGTACAGTGTTTAATTCCCTCAGCATTCACTTGTCTTCTGTGTGTCCTTGATTCGGTCACTTAACCAAACAGTACTTTGAAACAACTGGAAATTTAGGTTAGGCTCCTCAGTGGTGTCCTGGACGGCATGCCTTGTAACTATCTATGGACCAATAAGGAGGCACATACCTCATACTCCTCCAAGACACTCATCTTTCCCATGCAAATGTTTAGCTGCTTGTCTTTGTACAAAAATAACACAGAATAAAATAACACATTTAAACGTGTGAATAATATGAAATATGAACAATATATTTTAATCTCTACGGAGATTAAAAACAAAATGTCACTTGAAATAGTCACCAAACTTGTAAGAAGTTCTGCACTTTAGAGCAAATGCAAATGCAAAAGAATATTTAAATACAAGAAAGAACTGAACAAAAAATAATAAAATCTCTAAATAAATCCTGTCTTCAAAAGGGAAGATCTGCCCACCAAAGTCACACATTGGAACCAGAAAACTATAATAAAAACCTACAAATCAAAAGTGCACAAAATTTGCATAATAAGTAAACATTCTCACCCATCAATACATTTCATTTAAAAATCCCTATTTATCCATCAATTCATCTCAAGCAATATACCCAACATCCGAGCCAGGCAATGATACAGGAAAAGCTCCCCACATAGTCACATTGCACTTACTTCATCATCATTCATGTTACCACATTCCGTGAACTATTCTAAGAACCATCCTGGACAATAAAGTCTTCCATTATGTCATGAACACTTACCTGATTCTTTAAGTGTAAAATATGGCCACAATTCTTAACACTTATAATTTCCTCATTTAATGATCTTGGGACCTTATCTATTCCCTAAACTCCTTAGATACCAATGTAATCAACACAATAAAAATAATAAATAAATATATAAATAAATAAAACATAGCAAAGAAAAAAAAGTACCAAATTTAGATCTACCATGAAACCCCCAGATGAAGTTACCAAGAAAAATTATAACAACACCTCCAAGCCAGAAAAAATCCACAACCAATCAAAAGATAATCCTTCAAAAAAAATCAAGAAAATACTCACATAAAGTAATTGTGTATCCATATACAGTTAAGTCTGTTCATTAAAAAAGTAATAAGGATACTGTTATTCCAAAGAAAAAAGTTGAAAACCATGAACATGTCGACTCAGATAGAAAATCACAAAATAGCATTCTATTCTCTGTGGTTACTGTCATAGAAATTAAAGGTTTTTCATGACTGCTATTCCACTATATGACAGCAAAACCACCATCCACACCCGCAGCTATGTATAATGCAATTACACTGCTTAAAATCTCACATATATAAACAAGATGACACACTGGCAAAGAGAGAAAGATGAGCCAATGCTCTGATTCCATAGCTTGATAGAGGTGGTGATGAAGCAAAGAAACAATGTGATAATAAATAACACACAACATTTTTATCATCCTCTATCACTATATCCAGCCTGCATTCTGACTGCACTCTGTCTGTTCTTCACTTCATCCACTTGGCATTGTGATAGCAATCAATCTGTTCTTAACCTCACCTACTTGTTCATACGTGACCTCAAACAGTAGCAAGGACTGCGGCAGGATTAGCCACCTGGCGGTGAAAACCTTAGCTTGAGCTGATTGTCACTGTTGAAGTGACATCCTGACCCCATGTGCAAAATGGGAAAAAGGGGTTGAGGATGGATGGATTTATGTGTGGTGTTTGCAGATTTTTGTGATTGCAGCATACCTCCTATTCCTTATTTGCATTCCATCACAAATACTTCTCGGCTCAAAGTCTCTGGCAGGGTTATAGAGGGAGTGGGTGGGGGTGGGGTGGCTCTGAATGCAAGGAATCATGAATGCTGAGGGTGATGCAATGATGACTGGCTGTAATTGCATGGCAGGCTTTTCACTGAGACCAGCATGCCTGCCTTCTTTTCTGCTGTTCATGAGGATGGAATGTATTGTGCTGCAATTATACAAGTATCTCCAAGCTCAGTATAAGTTTAGTTTCATACAGTATAAATGAGGATTCTTCACACTTAGGTAAGTTTCCACTGTGCTAGATCACATTTCATGCTTTACTGTACTAAGAAAGAAAATACTTTCTAGTGCTTTCTTTCACTAACTACTCCCAGCTACCTGAAGTCATCAGTGTTTTAAATGGAAAATCATTGTTACATTAATGTCCAGCATATAATTATATCTATCTGTAGCTACAGATGAAAGTAAAGGCAAAAGTCTTCAACACAAACAGAAAATACATTAAATAATGTAAATAAAGCACTTTTTAGAATAAGAAAAGCTACATATATATATTTTTTTCAATTTAAACCTTCAAAGTTTGTTTTACTTATTTGTGTTTTTCATAAGATAACAACTAAGTCTTATTATTAACTCAAAATGAAACTTGTGGGTTATGTGCTCTGCAGCTGAGATATACATCCATAAGTGGAGTCACGAAGTCCTCAGCATGTTTTCAGAAGGTGACTGATGATTTGATAGAAGTGTGCATTGTACACACCATTGGGGCATTATTTACAAAATAGACACTACAATTCATAAAAGTTACAATCTAATTAAACTTAATAGGATTGCAAGAAAAAATACTTAATAGCATCTTCAAGAACTCCACACAAATGTCACGTTTTTCTTCCTCAAAAGTTGTTTTCCTTTTCTATAATCCAACTCTAAACATGTCACATACAGAAAAAACATTATTTAAAAATTATTCCATTTGTTTTATGTTTGAACTTATTTCTGTTTGCTTTCTTTCCTGCATTTGTCTCATCTGTTACATCATATGGGCTACTAAGAGTTGCAGAGTAATTAGATTAGGTCACTTATTCCAACTACAGAGCCATTAGGAAAACAATAGTTCTTAAACAATGCATTTAAATGTGCCTTACTAGTCACAAATTGCCAACATCACACCTCAGATAAACAGTGGGGCCTGGAGTGTGAACAAAACAACGGTTTCAAACTTAATTTTCAGTTGCAAATGAACAAAACAACACAACTTTTTTTTCCCTATTACAAATTCATTTTCTTTAACCTTTAATCAAACTGTGAGTGCCACAAATAAAAAAGTATATTCACACTTTTTTTTTTAAGTATTTGATTTTTTCTACACTTTTTTTCTGAAAAAGTGCATGTTTCTTCTGGTGTTTTGTTACTGCATTTTTACACAGCATACAGTATTTTGCTGAGATAAGTCAGTGAGTTGGGGAAAGAAGATTAAAATCAACAGTCTCTGATACTAGCTACAGTGTTATAAAACGGTGAATGCAACATAAACCATCTCAGTCCAAGTAAAACCCATTAATCACAGAGGTCAGATTTCTTACACTTGAACTGTAAACTAGAGTTGCTACTTTGAAAAGAACAATTAATTGTCTCAGCCATATTTTCAAGCCTATCATTCATGCATTCCTTAAAATACTATATTACATGGCAACCAATGAAAATCAAAGGAAGCAAAGTAATTAAAAATGCAGATAGATGCTGACAGTTAACAACAGGCAGTCACAGTGCTGTTGTAAACTGATCAGATAGAGGACCACAGCGAATGATCCTCTCATCATAGGAATTTATCTTTGTCCCTCAAAAATGACATCAGGGAGGTGAAGGTGTTGACTGCAAAACAAAGTCATGCTACCCATGACAGCCCCCTTTCAGGCCATTTTGGGGTATAACAAATTAGAAAATAATAACAAATACTTACTTTGATACAGAGACATTGGTAATTCAGAACAGTTTAAGATACGCTGAAAATATATACATTTTTTCAGTTTTGGGTGTGTTTCCTCCTTTCAGAAGAAAGATATGCATGATCCCTGACATGTTTACTTCCTAACTCATCAGTACTCATAGCACTTACTAATGTGAGCTTGTTCATCCACTTTTTTAGGCAATTACTAACTCATCCACAAGTAGGTGTTGCCAGAGTAGCAGACCTTAGCTGCATCTATCCTCCCAGGAAGACTGACCTGGAATCAATTGCTGTAACTCCTCCTTTTCCTCCTGGCTACATCTGTATCCTTATTGTCAATTAAACAGAGTCAGTTTGGTCACAGACAAGCATTTTTCTCTCTATGCTGTGGAGACAGTCCCTAATTATCCTTATGCCTGAGAATTTTCACAGCTCTGAACATCTGCTGTACAACTATTTTTTAATTAAATTTAGGCTTTCTGTGGAGGCTGTTTTATACCATTGACCTTGGTTTTACAAGAAAGAAAAGGCATTCACACTGTAGCATTGACATTTTGGGAGTTTATCCTTTTGTTGCCATGGAGTTACATAGATCTACAACACACACTAAGTAACAAGTAGAAAAACATACAAAGTATATTAGTTTACATCTCTTCATCATTGTGGTCAAAAATCATTTGGCCCAAATGCCAGGGCTTTTCCTAGTCTAGACACCAAACCAAAATTTGAAGACTTGCATTAAAAGTGAAATGACATTCCATTACTAACAAGCATAGACAGCCTTAGGCATAGGCCAACTAGGTGTCTGCCTAGGGCTCCTCTCTAGCAGGGGTGCTTTTCCAGTATTTATTTGGTGTAGGTAGACTGGGTGGTATGGTCGGGGGAGTCCTGGAGCTCTTTTGCCTAGGGCACCAGTTGACCTAAGGCCACTCCTGCTAACAAGAATATAATGCATTCTTCCTGACAGTAACAAAAATTATCCAAATATCACCTGATGACAGATCCCCCATTCCTGCATGTGGAATGTTGCTGTATGTGGAATACGTATCCAGTTTGACCAAATGACAGGTAAGGTCCAAATGAATACCGTCTTTAAGTCCCAGGAACTGTATAATGCCATTCAGCATTGTCATTATGAGTGTCATAATAAGTATTGAATACAGTCCAGGCAGGCAATGATTTTATCAAAGAACACTTCCCTGAGATGGTTGGCCTTTTAGAGAAAGGCAAAATACCGTTTTCTACAACATTTGTATTATCTAAGTAATAATTTAATTTATTAGACTGGTTAGTCAAAATTCTAAGTTTCTATATTATATGAGATCACTTAAATGTTGCAAAGCTTATTAAATATAATTGGATGTGTACAAAATGACAGCTATCCATTGATTATCTTCAGCTTACAAAATGAGTTTAAATTGGTTTAAGTTCATCTTCTGTTCTGCTATTTGATGGTAGTTAATATAGATATGTATATATCTATCTATATGTATTCCTAGCCAGATACAGTCAAAATCTAGTTGTACCACCTATTTAACCGTGTCTACAAAAGGTACAGCCTGGATTATACTATAAAAGAACATACTTCTTAGATAAGGTAGTACATCTGTGAAATTGTTCAGCAAAGGATATTCAATCGGGGAGTAATTATTTCCTTTATTATGAAAAGCACACAGACCATAGTAAGATCAGGTATAGGATGGGGCAACAAGTGGTAGGGTAGAATATAAAAGAAATCTGAACCATCCATGGATGATGACTCACCTTGGTCTGACTCTCACCCCAGCTGACTATATGGCTTCAGCCTGCTAGTGGGGAAGCAAATGGGTCAATAGTACAAGGTGTGGCTTTATGTCCAAAGACAGGGAAGACCAAAATAATTAATAAAAGAAAGTAAAGGCTGTGATATAACCAAATGAGACAAACTGAATATCTTTAATTAAAAAAGGCTGTTTCAACTCAGTTAAAACTTTAGTTATACAGTTCTTAATACAACCTAAACATATAACAGATGTAGCCCTTCAGTTAATGCTGAATGCAATTCTTGGTAAATGAGTAAGAAGGCAGTCCATCTCAACATTAAGTGCCATGTGATGAAACCAAGCAGTTCTTGGTAGATGAGAAAGGACACAGTTCATCTCACCATAAGTGATGTGCTAAAATCAAACCTTTGTTAGATAAGGACAAAGAGAAGGACATGACTTGGAGTCCGTTAATGTCCATAGCGAACACCTGACATCAAGGCTGTTCCTGAGAGAGTGGGCATGACACTCATTGGAGAAGAATCTTCAAGATTCTTACTGCTATCAGATATATATGGTATGACTAAAAGGAAACTATAGAATGATCACAAATGTTGACAAACCTGCCTACCTTAGGGAAAAAAATAAAACAATTATCACCAACTAGTCTATTCTCCTGGAAGTCTATAAGCGGTTGCAAAGTCATCTCTCTAATACCACATCATAGATTGGCCTGGCCAATAATATCACTATTAATGATCTTTACAAAGACCCTTCTCTACTGCTCATCCTAGCTCCCCATATTTCTAAGACTCAGTCTCTTGCCTTTAGACTATAGCTTCCCTCAACCATTTTCCCATCTTTTCAGTTAAGGAGAATCTTCACAAGCACTGTCTACAAACTACCTGAAAAGCTACACAAATGCTCATGTTCTAAAATCTCCACCCTCATTCATCCCTTGCTCAAATAGTAGGTCCTGTTATTGCCAAGTCACTAACCTTTATCTTTAGCTTCAGCCTTATGACTTGTATAGGACTGTAGCACTTCAAACATACCAATATTTTCCCTCTGTCTAAACCACTTCTCCTTTTATTACCTCGGCAACATCACCCCATTGCAACACTTTACTGAGTCAAAAAGCTTTTTAAAAAGATGATCTACTTTCAAGTCCTTGACATGTTAGTAAGAGCATGGTATGAGGGAGTATACATCATGTTGTTTGCAAAATGTTTGGCACTGCTATTTATAATATTAATGACATGCTCTATTATAACATGGATACTGTTCTGGTTAGAAGGAGCATTTTTGTGGATTGGATACATACATTTGATTCCACTGTCTGTTCCTTCCTGCTTGATAAACTATTGTGGGCTTTGGTGAAAGATTGTTTAAATGGTTCTGTAATTATGTAACTGGGCAGAATATTTAGTAGTTTTAAAACTGCTGCTCATCAAGATTGGGACCTTTGATTAATCCTTTTCTGTTTCTTGCAGAACAATCTTACCAGATATTTACCTAATGTAAACTTAACTGTGTATGCAGATAAGCACTTAGTCCAGATCTGTAATAAAGTTACATTTGCTCTTCAAAAAACACATTCAAAAGGATTTAATTTATACCTGGCATAGACTTTCTATGATAAACTTATCAAGTTTAATTCAAAGAAGCATGTAGTTATGCCATTTGGCTTGGTTTATTGCCTTACAGACTCCAGTCTTATCTTTCTGATAGAGTCTCAATGCAATCTACTCCCTCAGTTTTCACAGGAAAAATGCTCAGGGTAGTGCTTCAGCAGTCCTTTAAATGTCACATGGAAATATCAGTTGGCACAGTCACTTTGTATATTTGTGCCTTTAGTCTTTATTTATGATTGTGGCTGAAAAGGGTGTCCGGCCCAGACTTACTACCTGGTTACCAAACAGATTAATTCATTCATTCATTCAAAATGTACATAGAACCCAACTTGCTAGTGTCTGTACTTCTTGTCTATGTTTGCTTCTATTTAAGCAAATGGTCCTGGGATTTATGACAACTCCTTGTTTGCACTGTGCAAGTTAGTGTTACTTGGTCTGGATCATACAAAGTCTAGGCGGTTTAGCTCAATTTAAAGAATTTAATATTGTCACCCTGATGAACTAATGGCAACATCTGCTATAGCAGCTGGGATGTAGAGTCAGCAGATGCAGTTTTCTACAAACTTCACATATTCCCCAAGATCACCATTCCCTATTGTTCATAGATCTATGGTTAAACTAATCTCCCACTTTACACTTCTTACCTCATGATGGCTTCACGAACCTTATTACTGTGAAGAAGACAATAAAAGCACCTCCGTTTTCCCCTCTTACATGTCACTGGCCATTGTTTCAGCCACAAAACACATGCTCTACCATTTTCGTTTATATATGCTCTCAGTTAGAAAGCCCTACCCAACCATTTCATGTCGGGCAGATTCCCTTTAAAGAACCTTTGCACAATTTGTTGCTATGATGATTCTTTTGATTGAGAAAAAGTACAGTGAGTTACAGAAAAATGATTAATTAAACAGATGCTACTTGTATTAAATTATTACATTTCCAGAATAGCAATGGTATGAGAAGCCATTTGAAAGCAATGCAAACCCCTGCTAGTCTTACAGTAAAGGGATACTTGTGTAGCAAACAACGCAAAGATCATTCAGGTGTTTGTTTCCCTTTCAGCAGCATGATAAATACTATTATCCGTACCATTTGCATTGTCTTTCTTACAGGCACACGCACCCATTGCCTACATCTATAGAAGTTGCAGTGTCAAAATGCTCACAGTGCAGCAACAGGCCCATGCTCTATGCAAACTAAGTGATCAAGGATTGTATATTGTATTAGTAGACAGGTAATTTGCATATCTCACTGCTTATTAGATTTTTCCTACACCAAGCTAGAATAGAGCTATGACACTGTTTCAGGAGAGAGTATGTATCTGAAATAGTCAGCAGTTTTAGATTTTTTCCACAACCTTTTCATCAATCAGTAGCCTCAACATAGGTTCATAGGTTGGTTCTAGGCTATCAGCCCTAGGGCCTATACAAGCCTAGCCATAACAATTCCCTGGCTATTTCTTCCCACACTATTTACTTCCCTGGACCCCTGTCTAGCAGGTTGACTGACATGATCCCTGGGGTGAATTTCCTTTCTCCTTCCAGTCGTCAAAGTTCCTTTTGAAGAGGGCCAAAGAGGCACTCTGCTTGATATGTATGGGAAATCTATTCCTGAGTCTGGGGAGTTTCTGGGTCAGGAACCCATCCCTCCAGCATGTTTTGTTTATTGTGATGACAAGATTTAGATCCCTGGAGCATGTGGCTCTGAGGGATTGGGATTTCTTTAAGTGTAGCATGTCCAACAGCTCTGGCTTTGACATGGCCTTGTATGTTAAGCAGAGATCGCCTCTGAGTAGACGATATGCAACAGATTATAGGTGGACTTTTTTAAGGCGGTCAGCGTAGGGCATCTGTTTTAGGCCTGTGATTCTTTTAGTGAGGTATTTCTGTGGCCTTTCCAGTTGTTGCAGATGTCTTGAGAGGTACATACCAAACGGGGTGTTGTATTCTATAATGGGTCTAATGAGGGGTGAGTACAGTGGGACATTGACCTCCTTTTTTCTGGATGAAAAGCCCTTAGTGATGAGGTGTGCCACATAGAAGGATTTCCTGACTGTTGTGGCGATGTGGTTATCGAAGGTGAGACCACTGTCCACCTGTGTTCCTAAGTCTCTTATCACACCTTCGGTGTTTAGTGTACTGCCACCTATATGGTAATTCACAGATACATGTTTTTTCCCAAAGGGGATAACTATACATTTCTTGGCATTCAGCTTGAGCCCATGGCTCTGGCACCAAGCATCTGTTTCTGTAAGGCCCTTTTGTAGAATATCCACATCATTTGGGGATTCAATAATGGCTCCCAGTTTGCAGTCATCTCCGAACTTTGTTAGCCAGAGTCCCTTAGTGTTGGCCTGTACTTCAGAGAAGTAGATGCCAAACAAGAGCGGTCCCAGGACAGAACCCTGAGGTATTCCACTTGTCACTTGTCTGGAGCTGGATTTGGAGTTGGCTACCTTTACAGTGTGGGTTCTATCAGTAAGCCAGTTAGCAACCCAATGGGTGACGTAGGGATTAATGCCCATCTTAGTAAGTTTATCTATGATTCCAGAGTGGGGGATGGTGTCAAAGGCCTTGGCAATGTCTAGATAGATAGGCTGTGTGGACCACCTTAACTTTGTCCATGGCTCTGGAGACTGATTCAAAGAAGTCAATCAGGTTCAGGAGACAAGATCGGCCCTTCACGAACCCAAACTGGATGGGGTCCAGTGTTTAAAGGTTGCCAAAGTCTTTGTTTATAAGTTCCATGATAATATGCTCCATGGCCTTGCAGATAAGGCTTGTCTGACTGATGGGACGGTAGTTTCTGGGATCCAAGGTGGATCCCCCCTTGTGGAGTGGGATAACTGTAGCTCTGCGCCACTTAGTGGTCAAGAAACCTGAGGTGAGGCTATGATTAAACATGACACTTAGGTGAGGTGCCAGTTCATATTGTAGTTCATGTAGTACACAGCCCAGGATGTCATCTGGTCCCATGGATGCTGTATTCTTAGCTTTGGAGAGTGCGTTTTTTACCTGTGTGGCTGTTATTACCAGAATTTGGCAATCTTCTGGTATTGAGATGGGCTATTTAGGGGGTGAGAGGGAGGTGAAGTTGGCATTGAATCGATGTGCCAGGATACTAGCAATATCCTTGGGATCAGTATATTTAATGCCATTCTGTTTTAGTTTAGAGCAGGTCTGAGCATTGCCATATAGCTTCTTGACATAGTTATAGAATGCCTTGTGGTTGTCTTTGGAATCTTTGGCAATTTTTTTTTCGTAACTAGCTTTGTAGGATTTTATGAGGGATCTCAGTTTCTTACTGAGGCTGGTAAGGGAGTTTGTTGCATCCTGGGATTTTCCTCTTTTCTGCAACAGTTTCATCCTTCTGTTGTAAAGTTTGTTTATGGCAGGGGACCACCAGATTGGCTTCCTTTTTTTTGGGTGAGAGCATCTTGGTTCTATTTGGGATGGCACAATTGATGCATGAGTGGATGTGCTCGTACAGTGCCTTAGTGTAGGATTCAGCAGTTGAACTTTCAGTTCCCGTCTGCATGGGTGTCATGAAGTTTGTCACTTCTGACTTGAGTAGCATGAAGTTGGCTTTGTAGAAGTTTTTTATGGAGGTTTCCTTACTGCGGGGTGGGGGTGGGATGTGGATGTTAAGGGTGATTAGCTTATGGTCAGACCTGACTAATGAGGGGGTGACCATAGGTGTGGAGCATCGATTTCCCATGTTGGTAATGACCAGGTCTAGGATATTGGAGCCCCTGGTGGGACTATGGATTAGTTGATCCAGGACATTGGAATTTATGAATTCCAAGAACTGTTGGGCAAAGGTGTTGGTATATGAGTAGTTTTCCCAGTTAATGGCAGGGTAGTTAAAATCGCCCAGTATTAGAGTGTTTGATTCTATCTTAATATTTTCCAGTATGTTTAGAAAGGTGTAGTGAGAATCTTGGGGTATGGTGGGGGATCTGTAGCAAGCTACAATTTGGATTGCAGTCTTACCTAGTGTTAGATGCACCTGGAGAATTTCAGACACATTGTGTTGGGCAACTAGCCTGGTGGTGTGAATATCCTTGGTGAATATTGACACTCCTCCACCTTTAATGTTTCGGTCCTGGTTTGGTGGCCGAAAGGTTGGTAAGAGTTGTAGCCTGGTATTGCAGGGGTGCTCTCTGGAGCCTTGAACCAGGTCTCAGCTACTGCACAGATATCGATGTTCTCCATTTTTAGGAGTGCCTTGAGAGAGTGCATTTTGAGGTTTAGACTTCTAGCATTGAGTAGCATTACCTTCAGATTTTGCATGCTTGTACCTGTTATGGTGGTGGTTTTGTCCTTTGAACTTTGCCTAAAAAGGCACTATAGGGGTGGCAAGAGCCTTAACCAGTAACCTGAATCCCAGGGGCGACAAGTGCAGACCATCTCTGGCAAAGCATTGTGGTCTGTCAATCATGTCGTCCCAGGCAGACAGATACTGGATCCCCTTTGAATGACACCAGAAGCTTAGTCAATTGTTGAAGTCAATCATTTTGTCCTTATATTGTGATATCATTCTGGGCGAAGGCAGGATGCTACTCAGGGCTAGGGTTATACTTGCCTGGGCCACATGATCCGAGAGCTCTTCCATGTCTCTTTTCATGTAGTCCAGGGAGGTACATCTCAAGTCATTCACTCCAACATGGACAATGACAGAGTCATATTTGTACTTGTTGTGGAGTGACTTGAGTGCATGCATTATGTGGTGGATCCTGGCACCCGACAGGCAGCTGACTGTAATTTTCTCCTTGTTTAACCTGGTGAGAGGGACATCAGTGTGCCGGACTATAGAGTCACCTATGACTAAAGTGTTAGGTACATTGTCTTGCCTAAGGGGCTGTTGCTGGGTGGCACACTGGTGTTGTGAACTATGTGACACTTTGGTTGTGATTGGTGTTTGTTTGCGTTTCAGCTTCAGAGGTCCTTGTTGCTTGGACAGGTTACAGTTATGGGCCTCTGCATATGTGGATTTAGTGTTGCTATATGTGGGTGTTGGTGGTGTGGGTTTAGACAGGCTATGTGTTGCTTGAGGTGTAGTGTGGGTGTTAACCTTCTCCTCTTGACTGTCTAGCACAATCTTGGGTGGAGAGAGCTTTGCTTCCATTTTGGCTATGTAAGTGCATCTCTCACAGGTTGTAGTGTTGGGTGGTAGGAGGAGAGGGTTGTCTGTGTACATGAGGCAATTGCTACATTGCCCCAGTATGCCCAGATTCACCAGTTGGGCAGGAGAAATCACTGGAAGCTGACCCTTGGACATGCCTGGTTTGGTGCTTTTTTTTTTTTTTTTGTAAAGTACAGGAGCTGTTTTCCCTTACCTTAGCAAGGTACGTTGCAATTATAGGCTGTTTAGTGCCTACTATTAATTTCTTCTTATTAACAAGGAGAGTTGAGTGATTGTATCAGTTTAAGGCTTCCTAGTGCTTTCCAGCAGGTATTAGAGAAAGTGCTAGATACAGGGATGCTTAAAGGTAAGATGAAAAAAAATGCACACTGCAATGTGCACTAGAGAAGTTAGATGTGAAAGTAGGTAACTTAAGTTTTACTTGTTTAAAAAGTTAAGGTTTAGTGGAGAGTTACTATTTTTAAAACAGCAAGTTGGATTGAAAGGGGTGGTCACTTTTGTATTCTGGTACTATGGAATACAGTAGGATGGCCAATAAATTTAAATAGTTGAAGGGGAGGGATTTCAAAAATGATGATTTTGTGATTACTTTCACAAGCCAGTGAAAGTAGAGAGGAAATGAGATATATGTCCAGATTAACATAAGAGGCAGGCAACTAGAAAGACAGTGGTATTTAACAAGACAACTGTAACTGGGTGGGAGGTCGGTTAAAAATAATTCTGCCTGACTCAGAAGAGAGAGAGCTGTGGTCTCTTTTGAAGTTTTAATATGCTGTTAAAGCAGAATGCAAGTAAAACACAAGGTAAAGAAAACAAACCACAGTATTCAAATTATAGAAAGACAATAAAGTAATACAAAAATACAAAAAATAAAAGCAAACTAACCTTTCCTTCACAGCAAAGTGTAACAGAGTCTGGATGAGCCTTTCTGGTAAAAAACCATGACTAAGGAATATAATTCAATCTTTTTTTCAGAAAGAAAGAAATAAGTTGTGCCCACTTAATGTTTAAACTGAGAAAGTATTTCTTCCAATAAATAAAGAAGACAAATACTTTTAAGGACACATAAATCATATCTGGAAATAGTGCTGGAATCCATATTTCACCAAAATAAGGGAATCACTTTCTGTGTATTATTATGATGTTAAAATGGGATAACAGTTACAGAACAAATGGCCACAGTAATGTATTTCAACTTTCTGCTGTCATACATATATACCACAGACCTACTCACCCCCTACTCATGAAAGATAACCACCTTATGCATCCTCATATAATGTCAGACTGAGATGAAAGTGATGGAATGAGCAGAACAGAGTAGTATATTTCAACGTGTTGCTTTCAGACATATATACACAATTTGCCCCCTTATCCCTATCCCCATAAGATAGCCATCTGCATACACATGACATTTGATTGTAAGGAAAGTGAAAAATAATGATCACAGTAATGTATTTCAACTTTTTGGACCTAAAAAACATACTGCCACTAGACAACCTGTAGTAAAATTCTATGCCCACATCAGAGGCTTGATTGTGAAGAAAATTAAAGAAATAGTGACCACAGTATCCACCACCCCATATAAGCTAAATTGACCAACTTTGTATATATCTGAACTTTAATTTTGAGGAAATTTAAAGAAATAATGATCACAATAACTTTAGCCCCCTCACACAAGTTATAGTAACCTTCTGTGCACATCTGAGCAGGGCTGTCTTTGCACTAGGTGGTGTGCAGGTAAAGATCTGTACTAAACCTATGTCAAAATCCATTTATACAGTCTGGGGTGTAGGCACTGACAGATCACAGAGAATATAAGGAGTCAGATGCTCTGCAATATATTTCATGCCTTATTTTTGAGTGACAATGACCAGTTTATTAATGGTTTACCATTATACTGAAGAGCTATATGTGTGAGAGTCAACACTTTATATATCCACAGATAATAAACCATAGTATTATTTCTCTTTCTGTCTCCCCCCACCACACACACAAACACACACACAATTTCACCCACTCTTTAAATTGTTAGAAAAGCCAGTGCATCTGGATATACCTATACAAAGATAGGGTGGGCATGCTGACTCCACATATAAAAAGCCAAGAACTCAAACAGAGAATGAAGCACTGTGAAATATCTACTGTTGCTGATGATCAGTTGTTTTCACACACATTATACCTAGACCAACACAGATAACCACTAATTGTACCCAGTGCTAATGTTTGACTGTGATGGAAAGAAAGTCTTAAATGCACTGGAACACCTTTCACACAAAAAATATACATGCAAGCATAAACTATAGCAATGATAAGTTTTTAACGATTTCAGTAACTATAATACATTGTGTGACTTCTTCTGCCAAGTCAGATCAGTAAGAGCATAACACTGATCAAACGAGAGCAGCAGTAAATTATTTTATCTGCAAGCGGCCTTCAGGTCCATCAATTACATCTATTTTATTGACTGTTTATACTCAGGTATCTGATTGTGATAAGAAATTATCACATTAAAGTTATTTTTAACTTACATAACACAAAAGCACATTAGTCCTGCAAAGTTAGAATAATTGCTGTTTAACTTAAATTATTGCCCGATCAGTCATTTGCATCCACTGGTACTTCCTTCCTAACAATCAGTAATGTATTTTAACTCTGCTTCACACAAACACAGAGTTACTTTCCAGGCACAGCAGATAAATCCATTAGCCCTGCAAAAAAAATCTACTACCCATATCTGTATGCCTGCTGGGATTAAAAATAACTCACTATTGCTCTTTCCCATCCTAGTCATTTTGCTCCTTGTCATACTACAGCTCACAGTACTTCCACTGTGCACATTTGAAATCTGTAGGCTTTCTGTTCCATAGCCACGGTGGTACAGCTGTAGCGTTGTTGCCACACAGCAAGAGGTTCTCCTGTTCGATTCTCGGCTGGAGCACCTTCTGTGTGGAGTCTGCATGTCCTCCCCATGGTCGAGTGGTGTTCGAAAGACATGCGTAGAATGGGCGTGCCTTTGTTGAAGGTTGAGTGTCGAGCTGGCACCTGTAAAAAATAAAATATCTACTGCCAATCTTTAGTGGACCAGAGTTCCGCTGTGGCGACCCCTAACCGGGAAAAGCAGAAAGAAGAACAACAGGTTTTCTGTTCCATGCAATACTGGACTGCAAGAGGAAGAAAGTCCATAGATTGATTGGTTAGGTGTACAGACCCTTCCACACAGGGTGCTGCAGCTTTATCTAATTGCAACATTCTTAATAGTACAGCATGCTGTATAAAAGACAGAGAAATAAAAAAAGTACAAATGAAGAACATTTTTTAATATTTGTGTTACCTCCTCAGCAGTCACTTGTATGCTATAGTTTACCTAGCATATGCTTGCCAACACCCCTGCGTATGGGCATAAAAACATTGAAACATTGGAAGCATTAAAAAATATTGGATGGGGTATGGCCAAGATGGCAAACTGCTAACAGCACAAAGTCTTAGCTCTGCTTTATTTTCTTTTTTTTTTTTTAAGTATTTTATTATACAGACTTAACAAAAACATATTTTCTTATACATTTTAAGTCTTTTAAACAGACCTGGACAATGATTTGAAAGAAAGCTTTATGTTTTTTCTTTGATTTTTTCTTCTCAGAAGTTTAATACTGAATGTTGTGACAGAATGAGACACTCAAAAGTGAACTCTCAAGACAACACAGTGAAAAGGGGACTACAATCTATAATGGGCAGCATCCAGGAGTTTTCTGTTAAATTTGAATTTTGCATTTTGAAGTAAATTTTCACAGAATAACTCTCAGTTCACATCATTTTACCATAAAAAATGTTAAGAATATTTCATTAACATTTTAAAGTTGCTTTTCCACTGTAATTACAGTCTTCTCATTTTGCATAGAAAAATACTAAACTATCAGTCCCTGTTAATTTTTCTGTGGGATTCAGAATTATGTTTCAGCAACTGAACAAGGGCTAGCATAGAGATACTGAGATGTATGATGTGGCTTGAAGATAGCTATCAATTAACTAGCAGGAATCTCACAGATCAAGCAGTAGCTAATTAAGAAGCCCACTTGCAGAAATAACAGGGTTGTGTTCTTTAACTGTGACTAGGAATTTTGCAAACACCAGTAATGAGCATATAGCAGGTATGCACCTATGCACATGCACATGTGCTACTTTAACTTTACAACACTATGAGAACATCTGAAAACCACAAGTATCTCCCTATAATTTTCCTTTAGTTTTATTAATTGAAATGGGGAGGAAATGAGTGTATAGAAAAGTCAGAAAAGGGGGAAAAGCAAGCAGATAAACATATACAAGGACACAGGAAAGGTAAAAAGTGAGAGTAGAGAGGCGGAAGAAAGGCATACCTATTTTGAGACAGGTGTTCATTTTTAAAGAAGATGTAAGGAAAGGAAGAGGATGAGAGTAGAGGTATGAATGTTGAGGCCCACACACATCACATATGGAGGTGTTGACAATGGATATATTGACATGCAGACAGAAGGAGGACAAATGGTGATGGGGAAGGCTGGACAATAAACAGGACAACGCAGTGACACAATGAAGGGGAGCTTCAGGTTGGGGGACAGAGTGAGTATCCCACTGCTGGCACCACGTTGCCTAGCTAGACCCAGGAACAAGTCAGTCACAACTGTGACTGCCCTCTCCATTGGGTCCTGCTTGAGATGTTGGTGATGGCAGTGTCAGGTAGTGATGCACTCTGTAAGTCACATGAGGAGCTTCTCCAGGTGGTCAGTGCAGGCTTTGAGCCTCTGATTCATCAACTTCCCAACCACCTCTGCCAACTCCTGCCTGATGACAAATTGTGGCCCTCTGGCAGTGTCACGAGAGGAAACAAGAGCACTTCCCTCTGGTGGTCACTAGGGATGCCTACAGGTCTCATACTTACCATGGGGAGGCAGATGCTGTGCTGGTGGGAGAAGGTGAGACTGATGGCTAGGTGGCTAGGTGGGGATATGCGTCACACTACTGGCGTAGCCATGGCAGGTGCAGCAGAAAATGTTAAAATAAATTAATAGAACTAAAACAACAAGCATCAAGTAAAATATAAAAAAAGGATATCAAAGCAGGAGACATAAAACCGCATTAGTACTATGGATATTCCTGATGACTAGTCATAAAGGTACTTATTGGTGTACTACACAGCTGCTAGGCATGCCGCTGTGTCAGGTTCAATACTTCTGCCTAGGTATGTAAACTAGAATGTCCCCATCATTGTTGCAATGGAATTGGGGTATTGCCATCAATGGACAGTTTCATTTACTGCTTAGTAAGAGTCTTCTGAGCATATGTTTGACAGGACACTATAGAGGACATCAACACTGTTAGCTCCCAAAACTGGGCCTCTGCAAAAGTTGAAGAAAGGTCACAGACATGTTTGCACATGCTCTCAGAAAAGGCTACATGTCTGACACAGGAGCAAAGGGCTATGGTTGGAAGTCTGTTGACAGAGTCATACTGACAGACATGAAAAAGTTCCTGACATCTTTGTCTAGGGCTGAGGCAGTTCTGGAATCACAGTAGAGTGTTGGATATCACTGCTGAGTTGCACATGGGACTGCTGATATTGTCTGGTGATGTTCTAGGTAGGTATGTCTGAACACGAGGTAGTATCTGCATTACATGTCCACTTCAGGGTCATAGGACTTACAAGCATGGCTTCTTTTTGTTTACAGGAACAGTAGATATGTATAGAGGTATAGCTAACTAGCTATTCTTGTACCTGATACCATCCTCTAGTACCCCCCTCAAATTTAAGTCAAGGAGCAAAAGAAGTTCTTCTGACTTTTTAAACTGTAGCAAACTAGCAAACTGATTGCTACATTTGTGTGACACATGGAGTGCTGCTGCACATCTCTTCTGACCTCAGATGCAATACGGCCATACTGAATGCCAGTAATGCACTGAAGACATGGAGCACTACAATGCTTCAGATCTGATCCCCAACTGCAAATAAAGACTGATTGGGATCAGCCAATCATGCACCCTAACACTCTATGTCCAGAATGGCTGCCCCATTTGTCCCATCTTAGCTTTGCCTCTGGGTCTGTAGGTCTATGGCCCATCTGTCCAAAGAATGTTAGACACTACTTTTCTGTAGTACTGTATTATGTAGGAGTAGTTTCATTGGGCTGTGGGTTTGTGGCTCATCCTTAGACTGGGTAATGTTTTGTTTTCAAACGTGCTGTGTTATCAGGGTCATCTACAATGGATATAGGCCTGCTAGATGTCAAGAAACTGTCTGTACTTAATGATGGCAGCTAAATTGCAACACCATCATGGCAGTTAAATTGCAACACCATCATAAGTCAAAGTGTCAGTGGTAGATTCAGGCAATGTAAAGGCCATATCTCCACCCCTTTCCATGGGCACAGCTGCTACGCCTGTGCATCCACCCTCCTCAGGCCAAGGATGTCAGTTGGGGCAAAAAGAGGCTGATACATCCACCCAGAAACTGACTTTATCTC
The DNA here is from genome assembly GCF_019279795.1 of Protopterus annectens. Classification (NCBI taxonomy): domain Eukaryota; kingdom Metazoa; phylum Chordata; order Ceratodontiformes; family Protopteridae; genus Protopterus; species Protopterus annectens. The sequence goes on from NC_056727.1 coordinate 412,203,246, forward strand.
CAGTGGCTTATTCTTCCTTGTCTGCCACCAGTTCCATTGAACAAAATTATGACTTCAGGGGTTGTCATGCAGGATTTCATGGGTCCTTTTAGACCTACAGTATTAAAAAAATACACTTTTTCAGGGGCAGACACTTTTCTTGCTGCTGTGGATATAGCATCTCTTTATATTTCCATTAATCAAGAAATTGGGGTAATATTTGTAAAAAACTTCTTCAGTCATTATACTGATTTCAGTAATGCTAAGATCAACACTATTTGTTCACTTTTGGAAGCAGTATTGATTAACAATGTTTTTATTTTTGATGGTAAAATATACCAACAGAAAAGTGGGGTGGCTATGAGAGCCAAGATGGTCCCCACTTTCGCTAATGTATTTCTTAGTTAGTGGGAAACAACTGTTCTTTCTAAACTCAAACATTTAGAATTTGTCTCCCTATATAGGAGATATATTGATGATTGGTTCTTTAAATGGACAGGTCCCAAGGATGCTTTTGATGACTTTCAAGAAATTATCAACAAAGGTGAGGGATTAATACTTAAGCTCAGTGAAGTAGGTACTACTGTTCATTTTTTAAATTTATGTATCACGATAGATGTTCAGAACATACAATTTTTTAGTACTATCTATTGCAAAAAGACATTCCCCAACAGTTATCTGCATTATGATAGCATACACCCTAGCTTCATGAAAAATAATATCGTTCGAGGACAGATCATTCATCTTAGTAGGTTGATTAGTTTGGATGAAATATTTCACAAGGAGGTGGTCTGCTTAATTGATATGTTTTTCAACAGAGGATACCCTATAGGGAAATTAAAAGTGATTAAGGAAGAAGTTATAAATAGTAGGAATAAAAAAATTTCTCCTATTTCACTCCATGGTTGTACTTCAAGAAACACTACTATTACTTCTGATAATGGCAACAGAAGTTCTGCTTTTCCTTTCCCCATTTTTGTAGACTCACATGAAATTAAGACTATATTGAAGGAAAATTGGAAAGTTATATTAGGCAATTAATTGTGACCTTGTTTGAGTGATAGGAGATCACCCATAGTTTACATACAAAAAGGTATCTAACATCAGATCTTTACTTGAATTTGGTGATTCATCTAATACTATAAGAGTTAGAGGTCTGTTGGTACTTATCCATGCCACAATTGTAAACAGTGTAGGTTTATTAATGCTACACAGACCATTTCGTTTAAACACAGAAAAAAACATTATTAGTAAACAAAGATTAAATTGCAAAAGCACAGGGGTTGTTTATTTAGCCACCTGATCAGAATGTGAATGTTATGTGGGCAACACTATTAGATGTCTTTATAAAATAATTTATGAACATTATACAGCATTTATAAAACGTGATTGCACCAATGCTTTGGCTAAGAATGCCAGTGAGTATAACAATTTTTGTAAGTTCTCTTTTTTGTGTTAGTGCTGAGTTTACATTTTTTATAGATATTTTCAATACTCCCGTAGAAATAAAAGAACTAAACTGGCAGATCAACCACCTGGATTAAATGGGCTTATAAATATTAAGTGTTTGCTTAAAAACAAAATTATTTAAAATGTTCTCAGTCTTTTTCATTGAGCTATTTAACTGTTCCCGTTGAATTTAGTTGATGTTTGATATTCATTGGTTAGCCAATTATTGCTTTTGTATATACTGTTCATTTTTACACAGTTTGTCATCTTGTTCTGAAGAAGCTCATTTATTAAATGAATGAAAGCGCTTAACTATATATTGGTTTGGGTGGCTTATTTGTAAGCTTTTTGGCATTTTGTTTTTTATATATGGAAAAATGTCTAATCTGTATGCACTCTGTTATGTATTTAGGCTACAACCTGAAGCAAATGAGTAAGAGTTTGTTCACTTATGAACATAAACACAAGAAGCATATGCTTATGTTCAAAACAACATTTTTTTTGGAAAATGCAGTTAAGCCAAATGTTTTTGATTGCATGGCTTGTAAGAATCTTGGTATGATTAAGAGAATTATAGTGTACAGGCACAGACAGGGTAATTTAAACTGTAATGAAACAATCAGCATGAAGGTTTCCAAAGCAAGTAAGATGACTGTATCAAATGATGATAAGACTACTGTCAAGAATAATTGCAAAATGGATGTGACAAGAGGCAGCACTAAGTACAGTACAGTAAATAATCTGAAAAGTAATTAAGTTGCTACAAATAGAAAGACTACAGTAATAAACACATAATTAAGAGTTAAATAGGTACACACTAAGGAATAAGTAAACCAGGTCAGCCTGTGATACACTGTGATTACACTTTAGAGATGAATGCTGATTTATTTCTTGGTCTGGGATACTTGCCAGGTGAATATCATATTAAAGACTCTCCAGAGTCGATCCCTCTGGTATATTCACTCAGGAGAGTGCCAATATTGCTTAGGGAAAGGATTGAACAGAAGCTAAAATAAAGATGCTCTCTCAGTACATATGCTAAGCAAGCTGAACTAACTTAGTGGGTGACCAGCATAGTAACAGTAGTAAAGCCATCTGCCTAAGTTGGTGATAACTCAGGTAGATGTAAAAGATTCCATGGCACTTATCGAAAAGTGTAGGGGTCCTTTATTTTACAAACTCATATTTACAAAATCAATACAATGCACGTATTTACAAATTCTCACAATTTTACTTTACAACATATCCTCTTTTCTATGGGCTCCCACTCATTCTTCCACAGTCGCCATCTAATCTTCCGTATTATATATGGCATTACCCACTTTTCGTTAAACAAAATTTCATTTAATCTTTCATTCCATATAATCCATAAAATACCAAATACATTCTTATCAATATTATGTACAACGTCTGTATTATAATTTTCACAACATCCATATTCTATCATGTTTATATTAAATTGCTTATAATCTCTTGCGTTATGCTTTCTTCTATTATTTTTGCCCATAATATCTTTATCTTCTTGCAGGCTAGAAAACATGTTCAGCTGTTTCCAATACCCCACAAACATTACAAATTCTTTCATTTATTTTCTAATAAGCCATATTTCCTTTTACTGGTAATTTTTTGATTTGTAGTTTTCAGAAAAAGTCCTGACATTCAACACATTTCCTATATCTTTTCTTCCTATCCATTGCAGCCTTTATTTTTACTTCTGTTAAATGAGCCCAAAGATTTACAAAATAATTCTGTATCATTATATTTTTAAACCATACTTTCCAATAATTTTCTGTCTCATCTATTTTTAACTTCCACATCTTATTTTTTCTTGATACATATTGATTTCTTGACTTGTCCAGATTCCCACCCTTTTATTTATTCTTAATAAATTTCATTATTTTTCATATTTTTTTCTTCAAATTTCTCACTAACAAATGGTCTTATTTTCCTTTAATCTACCTCAACATCTTTTACAAATTTAAAGAAGCACCATAAATTGGAGGATTTATTAAGCCCAACCTACCTTCTTCCTTATTTAAATATGATATTCCTGTTTTAATAGAATCCCTCTTTATTTTTCATCTCCCTCATAAATCCACTATCTTCTTTTACCACCTTACTAAAATATGCTGATGTTTTCCTTTTTACCTTATAAAATATCTTTGCTTACATAGCAGCTGTTTAATTCTTTCTCAGTTTCTGTTATATAGCTCTTCTGCTTGTGTATAATAAACTGTATCATTTATGTCTAAAACATCTAATATATATTTATGCATTTCTTTATATTCATCTTTATTTTTTTGCTTTGTCTTAAATCCCCAATATAAGTATATATTTTTATTTTTATGGTTTGAACACCATCTACCTTTCTTACCAATTAATATAAAATTTCCTCATAATCACATGATGTTTCTATAACTCTAAATCAATATTTTTTCCTATCTTATCTCATACCTTATCATGCATTCTTTTGATTTTTTCCATTTTTATTTGTTCTTTATTTTCATATATTTCAATCCAAATTACTAAATGATCTGAAAAACCTGTTTCCACTGCCTCTTCAATTATTATAGTTATTGTTGTTGATACCAAACATCTCACATCCTCTAATATTATAAGATCAACTTTGCATTTATTGCATAATTCAAGTACTCCAATTCTTCTTACTAAACTCTTTAAATTATTAATGTTGACTGCTAAAAGTCTAAGATTATTTGACTCTCTTTTCCTTCATGAAGAATTTTATTACTACACAGTTCCCTTCTTTTTTCCTTTGAAGTACTAACTTGCAATTCTCTCTCTCTCTCACCCTCTCAACCTTCTTCCAATAGAATTTTTCTTTCTTACTACTTTCCATTTTATATCTTCTTTATCACTGATTTCATCAACATCTCATGTCATTTCTCTTGTTTTTTATTTCCTTTTTCCTTTATATGGATTCAGTGTAACATTTGCTGTTTCTATATTCTCTTTCCTTTGTTCAATTTGTTGTGTCTGTACCCCAGCCCATCCTGCTGTATAATGTCTTCAACTACCATAACCTCTTCTTCTTGTTTTTCTTTACAATCCATCCACAAATGCCCCATTTGGCATCCATGCCTCAAAGACATAAAATGGTGGTTACAGTCTAAAACCCTAGCATAACCCTGTATGTGTCAACATTATGAACAGTGTTTTACCAATCTGTTTAAGAGCAGAAAACATATAATACACAGATATATAACTGCTGATGTAATGCATTTAACCATTTTCCACTATATAGATTACATAATTCTTTGCCTTACCCATTTGGGAAACCAAACCACAGTAAAGAAAAACACAAATAGTATAATTATTTGCATATATTCAATTTAAGTTAAGTACAGAGTATTTAAGCATTCAGCATTGTATGCCTCTAAAAACTTGAGAATCCAATATTTGGAGTCATCTGACACATAACGTGTTCTCAAGGGGAGCAAGTCAAGCATCTACCTGAATGCTATCTTTCAACTGGACAGGGGATTATTCTCTCAGAAGAATTGCTCATGCATTCTATTTATTGATTATCAAACCACTTCTCTGGTTATCTGTTTTTTTAGCTCTGCCATTCTTATGTCATTGATCCTTCTACAGACTTTACATGGTTGGAGCCTTGAAGTCTTCCCCTCCCAGAAAAAAATAAGTCTCTGGTGAGGGGATTTCTTCAAACCCCCTGTCATGACTACCAGTCTGCTGAGGTCTGCTTTGAACTGATTTAGTGCCTTGCGATCCCAAAATATGTGTTCCCAGGTGTTCATATCCCCTGTATTACATCTCCAACCCAAGGGCTGCACCTGGGCAATCCTCTTTCTCAATTTTGCTGGCTGGTATGTAAAAATATTTGTACATACATTTCCATGCAAACATACAACCCCCCTAGACTTTGTTGTATATCTAAGGTTTAAGCACACTTCTTTCCAATAATCCATCCCAGAGGCATCTGAAGCATTGTTTCCCATCCTAGCATTACATTCTTAGCAGTACGGTTCTTTAGTTCCATAGGTGCTCTGATTAATGTACTCTGTATGATCTTCATCTTTGCTGTTATCTAGCTTCTATCATAACTTTAACCAAGGAAAAGGTAAGTAACATGGAAGAAACTCCACACACTGACAAGACGAAAAGGAGTTCCAAGCGACAAACTGACAACACAAGTCGATAGATGTGCTTAACGTAAGACAAGTTTATTTAAAACAAGACACGTTTTCGTCCTTCTAAATGGAAAGACTTCTTCAGAAAAACAAATAAACAAACCATTTCGAACTTTTAAAAGCTCCGCTCCAAAACATTCAAAGCTTTTAGCCAATCAGCTAGTCTCATTTAGTGAAGAAAGGCTCAGAATTTAAAGAGCCATCTACAAACAGGTCATACTGAAAATATCCACATAAATATAAACAAAATGAATGAAAAGAATATAAGTAAATAAATAAATAACGCAACTCTAAACAGACAAACACTAGTCCACTGATCAAGTTCGTACACAAATGTTAACAACTACAGCGGACATGCTTAAACCAGCTATTGTGATCTATAATAAAACAGTGGAGCTAATTAGTGAAAAACTCTTATAAAAACACAGAATAAGGGTGAAAAAGCTACTGTCTACTAAATCGTGTTAAATTAGATTTTTTAACACTGAATAGTACCGGTTATTAAAGTTTTAACTCTTATTGTCTCAAACAACTCTTTAATTTCAAAAGGCAAGTGATGTTACAATTGTCATTAAGACCAGGATAACAGAAAGCATTTAGTAACAATTGCCATTCAAGTTCACGGCATTCTAGTAGTGTAGAAGTAGGTCCCCCTCTAGTATCATACATCAATTGGTCAATGGCTAGAAAGTAAAAAGAATGTTCAGGGTTAGTGTTAATGTGCTTAGCTAGAGCATTATCGCTCTTGTTCTTAGTGACCGCATATATATGTTCATAAATTCTATCACGGAATTTGCGGTCGGTTTTCCCCACATAGAACACATTACAAATTTTACACATAGCTAAATAGATGATGCCCTTAGAGTTACAGTCTAATTTATGCATAATGTAAAATTTTTTACTTCCAATTTCAAAAAAACTGCTGTTTTTTACATGTTTACACATTCAACAGGATCCACAAGCAAAAGACCCACAAATTCTGTTGTTCAGTCTTAGTTTTTTACGTTCGAGAAGGCTTTTTAAGTTTGCAACTCTCCTGTAAACAATTATTGGTGACGGTCCAATTCCCTCCATCAATAAATTGTCTTTGTGCAAAAGGCACCAGTTTTTAAATAAAGACCGTTTAATTTGGTCACTATCATTGTTGAAAGTTGTAATGAAACAAGAACTGTAGTGATGGTTTGTTGGACCAGAATTAACCACTGGTTCTTTAATGTCCATCAGTACAGTATTGGTTGGTCCATTAATAAGGTGTATAGTGTCATGCATGTCAACTGTAGAATTTGATGTCTCGTTATTGATGAACGTAAAAGATAGAATAGGGTTAAATAAACCTAACTTACGTTTATTTGTAACCTCAACAATAAGTTCTTGAACAAGTTGAATAGGATATCCTCTATTCACAAACATGTTTTCTAACAGTTGACATTCAGCCAGGAAGTCTGTTTCTACAGAGCACATCCTGGCTGCTCTGACCAATTGTCCCTTGACAATAGAACGTTTCTGTTTAAAAGGGTGTGCACTAGAGTAATGTAAAAAAGAATTACAATAAGTTGGTTTCCTGTAAATAGTGGAACACAACTTATTGGAAACTGACACTTTAGATAGTTTGACATCCAAATAGTCGATACTAAATGAGTCAAATTTGTATGTGAACTGAAGGAAGAAAGTTGTAGAGTTAAAATATTCTAAGAACCTGTCAGCTACAGGTCTGTCGCCTTTAAGGATGATAAAAATATCGTCCAAAAATCTTGTGTAAAACACAAGAAGGTTAGAGATTTCTGGTTTATCAAAAATAAATTGTTTTTCCCAGTAGGTGACAAACAAGTTAGCTAAACTAGCCCCACATGGGGAGCCCATGGCTACCCCATGTTGCTGCAAAAAATGCTAGCCATTAAATATAAAGAAGTTGTTGGTCAAAATGATGTAGATAAGTTCAGAGACCACGTCTATGTCATTAGTTGAGGCTTTTAATTCTCTCAACATTAAAGACACCCGTTCCACTGCCTCAGTGTGTGGAATAGAAGTGTAAAGGTCGACTACGTCAATAGTCAAAAAGTTAAAGTCATAATCAATAGACAAGTTATTGAGGCTCTCCAAGAAAGACCAAGAGTCCTTACACACTTGTGGAATTTTTCCTAGATATTTTTGAAGTATAAAATCAACCACTGTAGCACAGGGGTATGTTAAAGACGCACGGCCATCTATAAGAGGTTTCATAGGAGGGTTCAGGGTGCCTTTATGAATTTTAGGAATGCCAAACATGATAGGTAACTTTGGAAAAGGAATGTTAATGAAGTTAAAAGTGTCTAAATCAATTTTGGCTTCAATGAATAAGTCTCTGAAATAGTTTTTAACAGTAAACAAAGCTGTGTTATAGTCATTCAATGATACCTTAGAATAAGCTGGATTGTTTAGTACTGCTTCCATCCTGTTGTTATAATCTGTGGTGTCAAAAATAACGAAACCGCCCCCCTTATCTGGTTTAATACACCGTACCATGGGAGATCTAATCAAATTTAGGGCTTGAATTTGTTCAGGAGAAACATTGCATAGTCTAAAATGGTTCACATACTTGCGAGTAAGTGCAATGTGTCTAAAATCAAGTTCACAGACACCTTCAAACACACGCAGCAAAGGGTGTAGCAGGGGATTGAAGGTACTTAGTGGTTTAAATGTAACATGAGGTAAATCATGGTTACCTAAAAGAAAGGAAAGGTTTAATTTCCTCACAAATCATTTCAAGTCCATCAGTGTTTTAGCAATGTTCATATTTTTACTAGGTACAAAGGTGTTACCCTTAGCTAGTAATTCCACCAAGTCAGGTTCTATGGTGATAGACAAGAAATTGTAAATGTTAAAATCACCATTAATGTTCTTCAATACAATCAGTTTTGTAGGGGCACAGTCCAAAAAGGGAGAAAAAACATCACTCATCTCTTCCTCCTGTTGTTCCAGGCTCTGTTCCTCTGGTTCCATGAACGTTGTGGTTTTGATGAGTTCTTGGAAGTTGCCCCTTGGAGAAAAACCTGTTCTTGTGGATGATTATTAGTAGCTTGGGTAGGACGATGCATATTAATGTTGTTGTTACTGTTGTTGTTAATGGATTGTAGTCTTTCACTATGTCTTAATGGTTCATATTCTTGGACAGTGTTAGCATCCAAACCTGTATTAGCATCCCTCGGGCAATCCGAAGTATTAGTTGGATTCAAATAGTTAGGCCCATTTGTGTAGTTTTTATTGTGCCAAACTTGATCTAAATGGGGTTTAGGATAAGCTACCCCATTAGAGTAGGCTACACGGTCTCTATTTAGTTTCTTTATTTTGTTAGATTTTAGTTTCTCTAAAAGTTGGTCAATACTAGTGAAGACTCTTTCGTAGTCATATTTGTATCTAGTGAAGTCAACATTGGACTTGATGTCCTTGTCAAGATCGTTTACTTCAATGATGATGTTATCTATTTGAATGGAATAGTGTTTTATCATTAGTTCCATCAAAGAGAAGCCAGAAAGATTAAACAAATTTAGCAATTCTTTATGAAATAAAGAGTCAGGGAGTAAGCCTGTCGGAAACTGACAGTAACGCAGGCCCTTAGGTGCCAACTTCTCAGTTAAACATTGTTTGAAGTAGACCACTTCTAGCTGAAGCTTTTTCAATTTGAGCAATTTAAAGTCTAAAAGTTTTAGTTTATCTGTGATACCTTGCATACTCACAGAAGTGGGTGCAGACACTGAAACCGGTCGTTCCATGTTCAGACTAAAACCTGTGGTTAGGTCCCCTGTATTGTTCAACCACACCGAGAGTGTACGAACGCCAATAAGCCCAGTGCCATTCGTACAGCTATCAGGATCTATGGAGGCAGTTCTAGATTCAAGCTCACGGAAGTTTTGTCCTGGAGGCACAGATGGGGGACTGGAACACGGTCCCACCTGTTTGCACCCCGCCGGTTTGGAATTATGTCCGATCTGTAGGTTAAGATTAGTGGAACGTACACTGCCAAGAGTTGCTTCAATTAGTCTCTTATCAACTGAATCTAAACAGTTGGTTAGTGTGTCCATACGTTGTGTTAGCAGACCCAATAAGTCGGTCAAAGTAGAAGAGTCCGGGTGTCTACCTGAACCAAATAGGTTTGGGTTCACTGGGCTGCTAGGTGCTCCTGTCGCTATGATTCACAAACAAGGAAAAGGTAAGTAACAAGGAAGAAATTCCACACACTGACAAGACGAAAAGGAGTAGCAAGCGGCAAACTGACAACACCGGTCGATAGATGTACTTAACGTAAGACAAGTTTACTTAAAACAAGACACATTTTCTTCCTTCTAAATGGAAAGACTTCTTCAGAAGAACAAGTAAAAAAAACATTTAGAACTTTTAAAAGTTCCGCTCCAAAACATTCAAAGCTTTGAGCCAATCAGCTAGTCTCATTTAATGAAGAAAGGCTCAGAATTTAAAGAGCCATCTACAAACAGGTCATACTGAAAAATATCCACATAAATATATACAAAATGAATAAAAAGAATATAAATAAATAAATAAATAAATAAATAATGCAACTCTAAACAGACATTAAAGAACCAGAGGTTTATTCTGGTTCAACAAACCATCACTATAGTTCTTGTTTCATTACAACTTTCAACAATGAGTGACCAAATTAAATGGTCTTTATTTAAGAACTGGTGCCTATTGCACAAAGACAATTTATTGATGGAGAGAATTGGACCGTCACCAATAATTGTTTACAGGAGAGGTGCAAACTTAAAAAGCCTTCTCGAATGTAAAAAACTAAGACTGAACAACATAATTTGTGGGTCTTTCGCTTGTGGATCCTGTAGAATGTGTAAACATGTAAAAAACAGCAGTTTTTTTGAAATTGGAAGTAAAAAATTTTACATTATGCATAAATTAGACTGTAACTCTAAGGGCATCATCTATTTAGCTATGTGTAAAATTTGTAATGTGTTCTATGTGGGGAAAACCGACCGCAAATTCCGTGATAGAATTTATGAACATATATATGCGGTCACTAAAAACAAGAGCGATAATGCTCTAGCTAAGCACATTAACACTAACCCTGAACATTCTTTTTACTTTCTAGCCATTGACCAATTGATGTATGATACTAGAGGGGGACCTACTTCTACACTACTAGAATGCCGTGAACTTGAATGGCAATTGTTACTAAATGCTTTTTGTTATCCTGGTCTTAATGATAATTGTAACATCACTTGCCTTTTGAAATTAAAGAGTTGTTTGAGACAATAAGAGTTAAAACTAATAACCGGTACTATTCAGTGTTAAAAAATCTAATATAACACGATTTAGTAGACAGTAGCTTTTTCACCCTTATTCTGTGTTTTTATAAGAGTTTTTTACTAATTAGCTCCACTGTTTTATTATAGATCACAATAGCTGGTTTAAGCATGTCCGCTGTAGTTGTTAACATTTGTGTACGAACTTGATCAGTGGACTAGTGTTTGTCTGTTTAGAGTTGTGTTATTTATTTATTTACTTATATTCTTTTTATTAATTTTGTATATATTTATGTGGATATTTTTCAGTATGACCTGTTTGTAGATGGCTCTTTAAATTCTGAGCCTTTCTTCACTAAATGAGACCAGCTGATTGGCTCAAAGCTTTGAATGTTTTGGAGCTGAACTTTTAAAAGTTCTATATGTTTTTTTTACTTGTTTTTCTGAAGAAGTCTTTCCATTTAGAAGGACGAAAATGTGTCTTGTTTTAAATAAACTTGTCTTACGTTAAGTATAACTTTAACCAATCCAGGATTGTTCTGTTCATTTCCTACTGTCAAGATTACTACTTCATAAATTCTTGTCAGTCCCCAGTAAGCCAGCTGATCCCCTACTTGCAAGTCAAATGTAGGTCTCATCACATTCCATGTTCTTATTCTGCCTCCATCAACCAACTGTCTTCAGTACCTCAAGCCCTTTCTTTTCAATTTTTACACAAGGAGTGCTTCCTGTCTAACAATCTGCTTCTAGGTGTGAACAAGAATTCATATGAAAGAATTAAGATATTTTTAATACACATTTCAGTATATTGTTGGGCATAACCTGAAACCTCTTTTTCTTCCAAACCATGCCATATATGACTTGAAATATCTGTTTATTGTTCTACTTGGGTTATGGACATGGTCTTCCACTGAGCTTGATATTTTCATTACTAAGTATGGTAAAAACAATTATAACCCATGTCAGCTTAAAATAGGTTTCCAGATCAGGGAGGGCCAACCCTTTTAATTCTTAGGGTAAAATTAATTTGGAAATTTTTACATTTGTCTTTTTTCCCTTCCTAAACAAATTCCCTTATCTCTTTTTAAATTTTCACCATATAGACTGTGTAGGCTGAAAGAAATACTGCAAATAAAATCAATGGGAATAAAACATCTTTTTTTTGGTCTGAATTTTGCTGTTCTCCTCCATGAAGAACATTTTTCATTTCCTTATCAAGTTTATTACTTTAGCAGTGGCTTGACAAAGGGGGATAATGCCAGCACAGCCATCTGGAATTTTGTAAATAATTATATGTTATTTGTGAATATCAACATGATCTATATAAGATGTTTGTGTTACAACTGTATTAGAACTGTATGCCATGTGTATATCAAACTGGTTTGTATAGACATTATGGATGGCGCAGTTGTGTAGTGGTAGTATTGTCACCTCACAGCAAGAGGTTCTCCTTTTCGATTCTTGGCTGGAGTGCCTTCTGTGTGGAGTCTGCATGTCCTCCAGGCATTTGTGTGGGGTTCCTCCAGGTGCTCCGGTTTCCTCCCACATTTCAAAGACATGCATCTGGAGCATTTCTCCCTGGGCCTCCGCTGAAAATTGGCTTCGTTCAAAGTCAGACTTTCCTGGTATCAAATGTTAAATAAATAAAATAAAAATGTGTGTTAAAAAGGTATTTTATAAAGTGCTTGTGCTTAAAATGTAACCACAGTTTGCCCTACTGGAAAAGAACAGAAATGTACATACACTATTGTTACTTTTTAAATGTATATATTTTAATAGTGGAAACTGGAATACAGGAGGTTAACTTCAGAAAAATAACTGCAATTAAATTACTTTATGGCTACGCAATAAAATATGGTATCTTTCAGCACAGACTTTGTGCTGAAAAGCTTTCTGTATTGTCTTTGGAGTGAACTAATTGCTACCTCTGAAAGAATGAAGGAATGCAATTGTTTATGACTTCCAGCATCTGCCAAAGATCTGAGGTCTATGTATTTTCACAGGTAGATGTTAAATACTGCCAGCTCCAGCAGTGGGGATTTCACATGGGATAGAGTCAGATGACAAGAAATGATGTCATTCTGCATGCTATCCCAGCAGTAATATTTGAGATATTAATTTGATAAGTCTGTTAGTGAGATAGTGTTCTGTATTCTGTCTTGGACCTGGCAACAACAGGAAGCATTCACCACACATCTACCTTGCTCTGTAAATAAGTTCCTAGGGTATAGTAACTGTCTTAAATATAGTCAGGAATATAGCAAAGTTTAGTTTAGATATTTTTTTTATTTATTTAAGACTGTCCTGCAATGTTGTTTTAAGTATTTCATGAGTATTTTCTTGTTCTTTTATTACTTATTATTCAATATATTTAAACATTTCATTGTGGCTGATCCATCTAGAAATATTCAAGTTTTGACAGTACTTGCATATTTATTTGGTGACCCTGCGTGGGCCACTCCTAATAGCCTTGCTCTTGGTCAAAATACCATTTGTATTAATATTAATATTACACAGTAAGATTGGATGCCCTTTGTTAATGGCGTTAAAGTAGCTGATGGCTTGTGGCAGTGATAACTACCTTATAGTTTGGGAAAAAGGGGGCATGGCTAGTAAAAAAACTCTGCCAGCCTTTCCTAGGTGTGTGTGTGTGTGTGTGTGTGTGTGTGTGTGTGTGTGTGTGTGTGTGTGTGTGTGTGTGTGTGTGTGTAAATCAAACCTCAAAGAGTGTGTGTGTCAGGTACTTGGGCAGGGACACAATTGGTTGACTGATAGCTTGCTGGAGGTCTTGGCTTTGCCACTCAGTTGACATCTCAACTCTATAGCTGTGCCAGTGGGGAGACTTATTGGGGATCTGAAGAAAGAGGGAGAAACCAGCCCCAGACTGACTGTGGTCTCTCGGTGCTCATAAGGGAAATTGCACTTGATGCAGAGAGCTGTATCTGGAAATACTGTGTATGTACTTGTTATCCTCCCAGTGTATGTCCCCCACTGGTGCCAGTGGTGAGGACTGAGGCCCCTTGATTACTGGGCCAGTGGTGGGTTGTCACAAGTGGTTTCATTCCACATATTATGAGCTGCCTGTTTTATATCCCTCTGTAACCAGACCCCTAGGTATCTCAGAGACTCATTACCTCAGAGGTAGGGGTATTGTTGGACTATCGCCATTATGGGGATGTAATTTAAGACCATGGCTTTTGTTTTGGTAATTTTTTTAAACCCTGCAAAATCATAAAAGTTTTTATGCCTGCCAAAAAGGTCTGCAAGATCCCCTTCAGGATTTGTCAGAAACAAGATAATGTCATCTGCAAAAAGAGCTATTTTCTGCTGGGAGGTGCCCCATAAGTACCACTCAGTTTCTGAGAGCCTAATTTCCCTTGCAAATAGCTCAAGGTAGTGCAGAAACAGTAAGTTGAAGAGTGGATGTCCTTGCTGGAGTGGTGTCCTCACCCCCCCCATTTTCAGTAGGGTGTTAGAACCTCTATAGATTTTAAACAATAGTACTATTCATGGTTCAGCGAAGTCCATCTTTCTCAGTACCTCTTCAATAAAATTCCAATCTACCATATCAAAGGTCTTTTTTTGCTTCTAAATGCATAAGTAATAATGGATTTCTATTGTGTACTGCATCGTTTTGAATCATGACTGCTCTGCTGATATTGTCAAATGTTTTTTCACTCCTATATAAAGCCACACTGATCATGGTGTATTATTCTTTTTAAAGATCCCACAAACCTATTAGCTAAGCTAGCCATGAATGCTTTATAATCAGGATTTAGTATTGATATAAGGTGAAAAGAACTAGGGTCAATCAGGTTTTTTCTTCTTTTGGAATCAATACCCATTCTGTGGAACATTTAACAAATTAATAGCATGCGCATGATACCCAAAGGAGGCAATACATTTGTGGATATGCTATGGAATGAAAGGTAGTATGCTGTACCTTCCCTATAGATACTAGCTCAGGAAAGTGAATGCTGGAGGTGGCAATCCTACAATATGCTGGGTAGCCCACTGCTGTATTATTCATTTATTTTCTTTAGCATGCACAAATTACTGTTAATTTACTGTATGCATAACTAAGGTGTAGTTTAATTTTTGTTGTACTCATCTGGTTGTATTTATCACTTCCCATGCCATTTACTTAAGCAGTGTGTATTTTTTCATATTTTCTGGTTCAAGTGTTTGTTTGGTTGCCCTAGCCCTGGTTATGACTGCAAAGGGTCAGTAATCCAATTCTAAGTCATCTCTCCTTTGTTAACAAATAACACACAAATAAAATGAATGTGTACAGGTGGATAGCTGTTCTTTTATAATATAGTACTGGCAAGATGACAGATTTGTTATATATCAGCAGAAGGTTATTATATCATATAAGGGGTTACAGGATGCATGTAGTAGCTGAAGAACTGAAAAGATATCAAAACAGTGTTTATTATGGAAACTGAATTGCCCGATAATTGTGACATAGCTACTGAATACACCTAGGGTAGTAATAAAACATAAAATCAAAAACCAAGCCAAACTATGAATCCAGGAATTGCAAACGTAGAGAGAAGGCAAATCCACTAAACTTTATTAAGACACAATGGTAATCACAGTAGGATAAGCGCTTTTGTCCCAAAATTATCAGGAACTTCATCAGATACACGAATCCACCAATTACTTCCCTTAAATATACTAAAAATCATGACATCATTTCCTGTTAATTTAAGAGTCATAAAAACATTTTCCCCTCATATGCTTAAATAAATATCAATACCAGTCACACCTTACATATAAATAACTCACATAATCAACATTCTATAAATTTAAAAAGACATAAAATTGACATATATGGTTATCGCAAACCTTAATGTTTACATGGTATGTGTGTATATATATATTTACTCATGGAGGTTCATCTTATAAGAGCTTTTAGTTTAAGTGCACTACTGATGGACAGGCTGTCATTTAAGCCTGGCCAAAATGAAGAGCTTAAACGTAACTGCCATAACAATTCTGCTTTTTCCAATAGATATGGCCAAGCTCCACCCCTTTTCAATGTCTCTTGCACTTCTAAAATAATAAATTTAAATGCATGTCCAGGGAATCATGTGATGTGTTTAGCTAGGGCATTAAATTGACAAGCATCTCTAATACTCCTAAGGTGTTCTCCAGTCCTGTTTTGCAGTTTATGTTCAGTTTCCCTACATAGAAACATGAACAATTACAACATAATGCACAACAGATGACTCATTCCGTAGAACAGCAATATCTACCTGTTATCTTAATGTTCTCATCATTGATTTAAGTACTTTTACTTCAAGAACGTAGGGGCAAAATTAACATGCCCCACATTTATACATGTGTCCATTAGTGCATTGAGTCCCCTCATGTTCAAATAAGGCTTTCAAATTGGAGCCCTTCCTAAATATACATATTGGTCTTTCAACTACAGGCTCTCTAAGATTTTTATCTCCAGTTAATAAGTTCCAGTTTTAGTATTTATTTAAGCATATAAGGGGGTAAATGTTTTTTATGACTCTTAAATTAACAGGAAATTATGTCATGATTTTTAGTATATTTAAGGGAAGTAACTGGTGGATTCGTGTCTGATGAAGTTCCTGATAATTTTGGAATGAAAGCGCTTATCCTACTGTGATTACCATTGTGTCTTAATAAATTGGAATGGATTTGCCTTCTCTTTACGTCTGCAGTTCCTGGATTAGTAATAAAACATTTTTGTTAATAGGTCTGCTGGTTTAGTAACCAGACTGGTATAGCTTGAAGGAACAGACAATAACAGTTATTACAGCGAACCAGAAATAGGCAGTTATGATCCTGTATGACCAACTTCTAAGTTAAACCAACCTATCTAAAAATGATCAGTCAGACAAACTTTTAGTCATTTGGTCAGTCTCTCAGTTAATAAAGCATCATCAGTTCATATGTTATAACCTCTTTTACTTGTCTTCTGAAGGTGTCTGTCTTAAATCAGCACTGATATACATCAGTTCTATGTATGTGGTTAGCAAAGAATAAACTGGATATAATAATATCATCAGAGTGGGTATTCAATAACTTCTGCGACAAATAAAGTGAAGGTGTTTGCAGGGATAACTGCATCACAAACTGCAAAGGACACTGACAGTGCCTCAAGTAATGCCAGGGACTATCCCCAAACACAACACTGTATTAAGTGTTGAAGTGACACTGCGCAGGTGCACTGTAGTTGGCCAGCTTTTAACAATTTATAGTGAAATCCATTATGGTGACTGAAAAGCAATATTTTTGTACTTTTAGTGCATGCAGTATGGACCAACATTCTATAAAAGCAGCATACCCATTGTGTATACCCATGGTGGCATACCCATGGTAGCATGTTATTAGAAAATGCCTGGATAACTGTGAAATTTCAAAGTACCAGAGATCGATAGGCTAAGTCCAAAATGAAAGGTACAGACTGAAACATTCACACTTGATTTTACAAAAGACCCATACATTTTTGTAATCCCAGCTTTCATCTTCTTTGAGTTTAAAGAGGCTCAAATCTTTTAGTAATGCTGACTTTTCTTTCCCCTTCAAGAGCGGGTATTGGAGAATCCTCTGTGAGGTCTTTAAAATGTT
Source organism: Protopterus annectens (assembly GCF_019279795.1). NCBI lineage: Eukaryota > Metazoa > Chordata > Ceratodontiformes > Protopteridae > Protopterus > Protopterus annectens. The sequence continues at coordinate 412,220,701 of NC_056727.1, forward strand.
TTAGAATGACTTATTTGGCAACATTGGTGATTATGTTGTGTTACATAAATGTAGCCATAAATGCAGCGGGGTGCCTTTGATGTGGAATCTGCATGCCCTCCCTACATTTATGTGGGTTTCCTCCGGGTGCTCCAGATTCTTCCCACATACTAAAGACATGCATCTAGTGTGTTTCTCCTTGAGCCACTGCTTAAAATAGGCTCTGTCCTAGTTGGGCCTTCCTGGTCAACACATGATAAATAAATAAATATATGTTTCTTGCTGTCCTATTTACATTTCTTCACATTTTTGATGGTTCATTTGCTAGGTAAAACTGTAGCTAAAACTTGCTGGAGCACTATCTTAGGAGCTTCACAGAAGATTACAGCATAAAATGTAGGCCACCCATAAGGAGCTTAAAAATGAAGGGATGTTGATAAATGATATTTGGGGTAGGGGTGAAATGATATTACTAGATTCAAGGATGAGCATTGGACTACAACCAAGCTTTGCTGCATCAGTCTGACTTTGTTTCTGTCCACACCTCCATCCAAACACTACTCATGAGAAAGGTGGGAGGGGTATTTGAGGTCTTTAGTGTTTCAGTCATTTTTGACCTACATTGGAGATGGCCTTAAGACTCATTTTTTTAATTTTTGGTTTCCTTATTATGGTAGTGACAATTAGGAACTAAGACAAAACACTGTCAACATGTTGTTAACATTGCAGTTATGTTTGGAAATGTGTAGCTTTGTACCTTTCAGGTGGTTTCTTGAGGAATGAGAAAAGTACCATTCAAGGAGTCATTCCCCTTATAGGTTCACAGCTAAGTACTAAGCTAGCTGCCATTATGGGCCATTTTAAGCCTAACCAGTTTCCCTTTTAAAGGTGAGAATCAAACCCTGTACTTTGTGTTTGTGAGGTAAACAACTTAATCATCATACCAACCCCTCACTCCTACCTGACATGCGAGTAGCATAATGTTATCTTATTCTGGCAAGCCTTTTGTTGGCAGACTAATTTACTATCACCCTGGGTCACTAATGCCATAGACTGTCACCCTGGATCACTAGTGCCATAGAGCTGGTGTTGTTGCACATGCCTGTTATGAGGTGGTGACTCTTCCCTGAGGATAGGAGGGTCTACTACTTTGTTTCCTTTCTAAGCATATACAGTAGGGGAAATTGCTCAATGACCATATAAGTGCATTAATAGAATTTGTAAATATAACATGACCAAGGCCATTTGTTCAAAAGTTCTTTGATCTCAGTTTGATTGGGCAATTAAAAGACTTTCTTTTTTTATTTGCAAGTAGTTGTAAGTTAAAAGGATGGCTGTAAATATTTATAATGAATGTCTAAAACCTTTTTAATATCACCTAAAGTTGCAACCTGTAATTTATGATTAGTTCATTATATGCAAGCAGTAAAGTCAGTTCTGCAATTGCTAGCTTTATGAGGCAATAAATTATATCTGTGATTACCTGCTTTATTTTTAACATGTGGTAATATGCTAGTATTGAGATTTGAGGCCTTTATACATGATACTGCCTTCTTATGATATCGGACTGACAACTTTCAAGTTGTTTCTGATGACAGTATAGGGAGAGTTTTACTGTTGTGTATCAGTGATGTGTTTCAAGTACAGGATGAGGAAGTGTGACCTCTGTGCCCAGTAATTTATTTTGCTTCTAGTAATGCATTGTTTGGAGCATGCTTCTGTACTTATTAGATTTGTTCATTTAACATTTTTATATTTTTTTAAATGTTTCTTATTAAATTCTTTATTACATCAGAGTCATGACACAGATAAGAAATTATCTTGGCTTGTTAGGAGGAATAACTTGTGGCAACAGATATTTTGTAGATTTTCTAGATAAGTACTAGACTAGCTGCCCTTGTGGGTTACTTTAAGCCTAGCAAATTTCCCTCAAAGATGACAATCAAACTCTGTATTTTCTGTCTGTGAGGTAAACTACCGGACCATTATGCCACTCTCCAATCCCTAATACCTGATTTCTGCTGCTGGGAATTGAACCCATAAACATCTAAGTTGATGTACTCATTGCCTAATGCAATGCAATCATCAGAAAGTATTGGAGCAAGCCAAAGAAAACTCTTAAGTGTTTTTACTTTGCATTTGGCTTCAAAACTCTTGGGTGTTACAACAGTTGTAATATTTTAGAACATGTTCTGACAGCTCTGCATTTAACAGTGGTAGAAATTGCTGCTTTGACCCCTAACACAGGAAGGTGGTCTGAGTCACAGGCAAAATAAATATAAATGAAATGGCAGTCTCAAAGAGTCTAAATTTCCATCTTGAAACACGTCATTTTAGGGTAGGGTTCTAATGTTTATTTAACACTGAAGGGAAACACGCAAGTTAATGTTGAAAAATGTAGTCTGCATTGTTACAAAATATGACAATCTCATTTCTGTAAAACAAAATAAAAGCATAACAAAGGTAGAAAATGTTGGAAATTTTGTTTTTCTTGCAAATCATATCTTATTCATTTCACTATTTGACTGAATAGCACCTAATCAGAAGATCACATAAGGGCAATATGTCTCTTTTCTAATATGTGTTTATCTGCAAGTTTTATTTATTTTGTTTTTGGGGGGGTTGTAAAATCATACATGAAGAAAAACAATGCAGACAGCCTAACTAATGCTAAAGTGAGCAGATGCTTGCTTAAAGAATAGCTTTTTCTTTAATGCAGCAATTCCTGTATGCGGCAGTTGATGGTAAAGAGCAATTTTTATGAAGTATATTGCCTTTTAGTTATTTGTTCCCAGTGACCCTGTATGGTGAAAGATATGACAAATAAAGCTGTTTTTACATGATTTAACATAAAATAATAACACAATGCATGTATTACTGTTTGTTTAAAACCAATATTATTAGGCTGAAAGTTGTAACTCATCAGGTTTGCTTATGAGCATTGTCATCTTTCTTTGGGACTGCTGTTGATCAGAGATGAGATGTTACATTAGCATTTAGAATTAAACATCTATCAGCTGTGTGTGTGAGTGTACAACACCTGCCAATGTCATGTTTACTGACATGAATACAGTTGTTCAGCTACAGTCTGTACATAAATACATGCAGCAGCTGTTACTCAGAATGTTAGTCATGGTAACAGGCACATGCTGATAGTCTAACCCAGCAGTTTTGCTATCAATGGATGATATCTTCAAGTCACTGTCCTATATATCCGTGTACACCTGATTGTAATAGTTCTGTGGTCTTAGCAGGAGCACTATCTGGAATTCTTTCCATCTCTGTGAAATAATTCCCAGAATGTAAAGGGGGCAAAGGAACAAGCAATGCTGGAATCATACTTCTGACAGCAAAGAGAATGCAGATGGTATCATCAGACTAACCTGTTTAACACATTATGGCAGGATGATGTGAACTGGAAGATGGAATTAATATCCGGGGAATTGTTTGGCTAGGCTTGTATAGGCCCTAGGGCCGATAGCCTAGTACCAACCTATGAACCTATGAACCTATGAACTTACCAGAGGCAGACGTAGCAGGGAAGATAATGAAATTACTTTGGGTAATAAACTACTGAGCAGGTAGTAGGTGGTGGGTCGCACAACCGAAGGAAGCAAGTGTTCAAAGTTAGAAGGTCATACCAAATGGAATGGTTCTTGTTCATATTCGAGGAATATAAATACAAACCTTGAAACAGTGAGAATTAAAGTGTGGTTTTAGGGAAGTAAAATATACAAACTCCAAAACTGCAGAATCGTCAACTATTCACTGTTTTCTAAGGTACAGTGATCTCAGGATTAGCTTATAAAATAAGTGGGTGGGTGGACACCCCATCACGAGTGCAGGGATCTTGCCCCTCTGCAAAAAAACCCCATATTTTTGATGTAATGGTGAGTTTCACACGTTGCTGTTATGTTCCAGCTATCACATTTATTTTTTTTTTTAGTTCTGAGGCTTGCATTGAAGAGTCTGGGTATCCAAATGGGTTTATAACATTATTCTGAGTAGGTTGTCAAACAAGAAGATCAAAGTAGGGGCAGTAGTTATGACCTAATAAAATTTTAATGTCCACCAATAACAGCCATCAATAAATAGAGGATGTACAAGGTATGTAAGTGTGCAAAACCTATCAAGAGACCCCAACAGCATCTACAGAAGAAAGAGCACAACCAGCAAAAAGCACAGAAAGACACACACTAGCAAGTTTCACCCTAACATAAGGTGATTTCATTTCAAATGTTTCCATTTTGCTAAGCATGTTGCCATATAGATGAAATGTGCTCAAAACCAGAAATCGCTCTGCACTGCTCTTTGTCTTAAAGTTAAAATAGTCTAATTTGCTGGTCTTGCCGTTCATAGAAAACTGCTAAGCATACATGTTCTAATAATAAATACATAAAATATATAAGCATTTCACAGTGGAACAGTAGAAATTCATGGAGTGTTTCTATCACTGATTTATTTTTGGGTAGTTGGGGGTTAAATAAATGCCAGCAATGTACATCATAGTATCACAGTTAAAAAAAATAAACATATAAAGAAACAAATAAATACATAATCACACTATAGGCAGTCTTGCAATCAGAATGCTGTAGTCTACGGAATGAAGAAAATTGACCTAGTGGGGGTAGACAAGGTTCAATGTTGGATTCACTCTTCTTTAATGCCTTTGTAAATGCCACAGTATGCATGATAGAAGGGAACATATATCTCTATGTAAATGACCAGATGACACAGTAATATGGAGTGGGATTCCTGCAGCTGTATAGAATGTATGAGAAGAGACTTACCATTGTCAAAGGAATGTCTATAATTATAGAAGCTAAGTTTGACCATACAGAAAAGCAAAATAATTCACTTCACACAAATATTTTGCTTAGGCAGGCAGACTGTTTGGAAAAAGCTGCTAAATATAGTACAGATGTACTTGTATAAGAGGACCTAAATTTAGATGCACTGTAAAAATAAATAAATGAAAAATAGTTGGGATTGTTTTACCTGCACCTAATATACATTCTCCCACCACCTGCAGTGCAAACATGTGTTAGCTGCCAGTGTGCTCCATGACTGCTGCTCTGTGACTTTGGGATTTTCCTCCCCCTCCCAGTGCTGTTTCTGTTGTGCTAAGCCACTGCCCTTGAGTTGCCAGTTCCTATGTAAATTTGTACTTAGAAGCCCCTTCCAGTCTTGTCTCATCTGCACTCACTGATGAATACAAGAATATCATGATTAATAAGGACCCTTCCCATAGGTTGATAAACCTTAGCCACCCATTTCTTTTATATTTTCACACCCACTAGGTTCATAATGCAGTACCAAGAAAACTTTAGACTATCCCTTTTAATGTCTGAGACCTGGGAAAAAAGAGTCTGTACTTCAGTGGCTGTGTATTACATCATTTATGAGATTTACATGTGAAAATGCTTATACTATATTTCATTTATCTGTTTAAATACTTCAGAATAATTATATTAAAATGATAGTTTACGTACCTGTCTTGGTTTGGGCAGAGTCCCCTCTACTGCACAGGCAAAAGTTGATTTACTCCTGCTGCATTGGAGTATGTGCCTGCTTCACTCCTTCTTATCCCCAGTTCTCCACCATCCCCCAAATTGTTATGGTCATGGCTTCATGTCCTATTCCTCATATTTCCTATGGCTGAAAGAGACTTTTAAAAAATCACCATTGTGTTTTTCTTATGGTAAAGGTATATCCCTCTTGCATAAACGTCTGCATCTCATCACACTTTTCTCCTACCTAGCTTTGCCAAATCAGTACCTTGTTTCTAAGTGGAAAAATGCCTTCCCATCTGTCTTGCCTAGCCATAATTGTGTTTATATTCAAACCACTCTGTTTTAATGTTGTGCATATTACAAATTATTTGTGGTCACTTCCACAAAGAAAAACTTCATATTATCTTATGACTCCTCTCCACAGACAACATTCTTTTAAGTCCTTATTTAAGCCACAAAAGCATATCACTCATCTCTTAGTATCCTCTGTACCACTATCCGGTGATACACAACTTAACCCTGGGCCAACTCCAAAAGTTAACTCCACAAAGCAGTTTATCATTTCTTGTCTGAATATCTGTAGACTTGATAATAAATGGCTTCACACTACAATCCTAAGATCAGTGTCATTACAGAATCCCAGGATAAAGATTCCTACTGGATTTCAGTTACTGTGCTTCCAACTGCACTCTTTTTCCTGACAATAAACCAGGTAATGTAAAAAGGTGGAGGTGTGTTGATTACAGTAAAACAAAGCTACTGAACTGGGAAATTAAGACAGTCATATAAAATGACACCACAGTATTTTTGTTGTTATGTGTAAGGGTAAGGGATTAAATTCCCAACAGGATTGCCCACAGTTTTTGTACTAGTGATTGCAGGCCAAACTGGACTCTTCTAGTACTTTTGGAGCAACATAATAACCACAATTTATATTCCCCCATCCACCTCAGTCTCCATGTTTGAAACTGTTCTCAGAGAAATTCTATTTATTGCTAAGATCAATAACTCATCATCTGCATTGACTTAAATGTGGACTTTCTCACCCAACTAACACTGCCTGTTGACTTGCTCCTTAATGCCTATAATATCACTTATCTTGTTTGCTCTACAATACCTAGCACTAGCTCAGACAACTCATCTCTCCTAGATGTTCTGATCTACAACATTCCCAACAAACTAATTTACAGATTCCCGCTAATATGTTCATTGGGTATTACCCTATCCTTTCTTCTTGGTCAAAACTTTTAAGCTCCCTCCCACATGCATCACTTATTACTCCTTTTCCAATAACATTTATCAATTCCCAAAAAGATGCGTTACATACTGTGGAATATTTGGGACAGACAGAAAGAAGGCAAGAGGAAATGAGGACGTCCAGCAAAAAGGTGGAGGGATTGTGTGAAATAAGATCTGTGACAGTCAGGCATGAGAGTTGAAGAAGGAAAGAGTGTGGCATTGAGTCGAGAGAGATGATGACAGTTAATACAGCACCCCGACCCCATGTAGAAAATAGGGAAAAGGGGGTTGATGATGATGATGATGATATTGTGGAGTGGTCACAAATCTTTAATGCAACTGGCCTTACTTCTGCACTTAATTATTTTTACAATATTATCAATCCATTTCAAGATATGCTTATGAGAATTTCCAAGCCTTCCCTTTAAGTTTTACATGTACCTTGGATCACCACCAAACTAAGAAAAGTAAATCAAAGATAGGCACTAGGCATCAGTTATTTGGAAATGGAATTCCTAGAACATTCAGTTTCAGTACTACCACAAACTTACATGTTGACTCGAAACTAAAGTGGTGTATTTTAGGAACCTCCAATCTACTTAACCTGGAAACCTAAAGAAATGCTGGAGCTTAATAATAAATATAAACATAACTTTAACATTTCCCAACTCTTGCAGTTCTTCATAACTAACTCACAGCATGGTGTATGCCATTAGTGCTAATATGGGCTCCCCATCTCTATCTTCTCCCTGTGTTCTTTAACATTACTAACGGTATTACACAAGTCTTCCCCTGGACAAATTCAGAAATACCCATCATTGTCTTCTAAAGTTACCCCCAATATAATGATAGTGAATCTCCTTGAAGATGTAAGTTATAAATACTATCCCATTTTTTTCATTGCTTTTACCTGAAGATGCTACATTCTTAGGCAAAGTTACTTTTCAAATCTCCATCAAATACCTTTAGTTTAATTATTTCCTTTGGTATACTTTGTTCTAGCTTCAACCATGCTATTGTCATTGGTCTTTTACCCAAGGTATCTCATCCCACTTCTCCTAGTGACTACACACCAATAGCAAACATTTGCTGTTTGGCAACAATTCTTGAAAAAATAACTGATATACAATCATATACTTGAATACACGCAGCAATATAACATGCTTACTGACAAACAACATGCTTTTGACCCAGATACAGCACTCAAACTGCAATAAATGCTATTACATTTGAAATGTACTCAAATATAGAAAATGTTTTATTAAATAGGGCCTTTGTTTAGATCTCAAAAGAGACTTTGAAAGTACAAATCATAATCTGCTACTAATAAACTAGCTGGTTATGGTTTCTGTTCTGATGTGACATAATGGTTTAGGCACTATCACAGCATTAGAACATTTTGCATGTCATCACAAAATAGTTATTTCTCCTCAGGTTCATTTAATGTTGTGGTCCTGTAATGTTTTGTCCTAGGACCCTTACTATTTTTATAGCAATAGTCTTCTGTGAGACTTGTCTCTTCTAAATATGACACAGTATGCAGATAATATCATCTTTCCATTTGAACATAAAACTGTCATTCAACTATTCATTGCAATGTAATATCAGTTCTCTTTAATCAGGAACTGGTTTATTCACAATAAATGTGCTATCAATATAAAATACACAGTCATGATTTCTTGTGCATCAAAAAGACTGGTCAATATTACTATCCCTGTTATTGCTGAGCCTGTTGGGAATTTTATCCATTACACATGACAAGAAAAAATATTGTGGTGTCATTTTAGATGACTGCCTTAATTTCCCAAAGCATATCCACTCAATTACAGTGTCAGTGCAACCCAAAGTGGCCTACAAATTCACGAGTCTTCTTACTCATGATACCTGTCATACCATTACCATTACTGTGTCACTTCCTAGGCTGGAATATGCCCTTCCTCATGATGCCTCATTTTCTGGTAAAAATACTGCAGCTATACAACCATGGAAATTTCCTCTTGACAGCCCTACAGAGCATTAAAACACCAGGGTTATGAAAGCAAAAAGGTTCCCTATCTCTACTAGGGCTTCTTATCTACTCATTTCACCGACCTTTAAGATACTTAAGGCTAGAACTTGACCCCCCCCCCCGCTGACAAATTATTAGTACACAATGCACTCTATACTCTTTGTGTTCTAACACTTCAGTTAAACTTTACCAACCTAATTTTTCCTTAGCAATCTTTGAAAGATCTTTCTGAAAGCTTGCCACTACAGTGTAGAAAATACTTTCACCAGAAATTACTGCGTTGTGTGATATTTTGCAATTTAAACAAACAAAAAACTGAAGGTGCTCCTTTGTTATTGTTTATTCTTGGAGACAGAAGAAGCATTACCGATATTTTGTTGGCTGTTTCTGCTGAGTGTAATTTTTGAGTGTGTTTGCTGGTTTGTTGATACCTACTTGATTAAGATCTCTTTTGCTATAGAGCCTAGTTGCATAATACAGTGATCTGTTTTCCAGGGCTGCTGGATGGTGCACTACCTGGAACAGCAACAGATGTGGCAAGGAAAAGAGAACGTTCAACTGCATGAGATCCACTTTAACATTTGGGGCCTGAGCTGTGCTACGCAGAGCATACATGTGTGGTAAACATTAATAAATTAGTGCATCTGAGAGGGAGTTCCATGCTGTATACTCATTTTTTAAACATCGTAAATCACAATATAAACAATAACGTGATTACATGTACATTAATAAAAAAAAATGGAAAAGAAAACAAACCAGAATAAGATCGTCTGTTAATCCTGTGAATCTTGTAAGACCACATCTTTTACGCTACAACTTCAAACAACAAAGAAAATAAACTCCCATAATTTCTCTGTGAATGTTTTTATTTGGCTGTATTTTGCTGCTGCTGTTGCAGAATCTGTTCAGCTAGCCATAATTATGTCTTCCCTAGTAAGAAAAAGTACTTGTAGCTCCAGTGTGACTACATTATCATTGCTGAGCTATGCTGTTGTTAACTGTTGGAGAATCGCTTGCTGCGGCTGCAGAATTTGTTCTTCTAGTCATAGAAATGTCACTGTGCTTGAATTATTTTTTGCTGAACCTATCTGTGTCATATTTCTATTGTGACTGATTGCTGAGCTGTATTGCTACCATTGCTGTTCTCCAGTTTGCCGTGCTAGCCACTAAATTTTCGCTGAACTTGAATTATTGTTGTTGCCTACATTCCCATGTTGTTTTATTTGACAATCTTACCCTTTGATTCACTGGTAGCCTAATTCAGATGTAGCTATCTATTTGACGTTGATGAAGTTTTTGTGCTCTCACTGACAGTCATTTCCTATTTATTTTACTACCTGTAATTTCAGATTGCCTAGCATTACTAATTTAGTGATAGACCCCCAAGTTGTTGTAACAGGTGCATTACCTAAACTGCTGTTAAAGAATTTTTCACCTAGCTCTGCATCATGGGTTCTCAACCTGGTAAAGACAGCTTGTTCATACTTGGCACACAGAGACAGTGAGACAACTGCTCCATGCTTACTGATATCCCTTTATTTCTAGCAAGCAATGACACTTTTATGAGAGATTTAAGTGGTTACTCAAACTGGAGGCAAACCTCTCACCTTCCAGCAGTATTGGTAAGCACCCTACCTTCATAACACCTCACTGCAGTAGTAAGCTGACATATACAGGGTGCTATAAAGAAATATTTTTATTTTTATTTATTTTACATTTGTTGACCGGGAAAGTCTGACTGGAACAAGGTCCATTTACAGTGGAGGCCCGGGGAAAAAGCTCCACATTAGTTAAACAATAATTGCAAAAGGTCATAAGACAAGCAAAAAATCACACAAGAAATAATACATATATACAATGGATTTGTTCCTAGCAAGCTTAAATTGCAGAAAATTTGGCCCCAGATGGCGATCAGCTGAGAAGTTTCCAATACTGTAGCATGAAGACAGTAAGAAGAAGTAGAGAGGAAGATGAGAAGGAGTGGAAGAGAGAAGGAAAGCATTTATGTAATGCATGGACAGAGCCAGGAATCCATACGATGTGACTTAAGTGAGTTTTTGAACTGTGTTATAGATGATGCAGAAGACACATTATGGGAGACGTTATTCCACTTTCTAGCTATGGAATGAGAGAATAGAGCTTTGCCTGCAGTGTTGTTAGTGTTAGAGATACAGAGGAGAGTTTTGTTGGTAGAATGGAGAGGACGATTTGCTGAGTCTTGGGTCAGCAGTTGGTTTAGTGCTGGAGTTGTGAGGATTCCTTAGAATGTTGTAGGAAAGAACTAGTTGGTGGTAACTAAGTAACTGAGGATGTTCTAGCCACTGTAGTTCCTTTAGGGCTAGGCAGTGATGGCTTCTAAAAGCAGAGTTATTGGCAAATTTAGCAATTTTATTGTAACATGACTCAAGTTTGTCTAGGTCCAATTTCCTGACCTGGGTTAGGATTGGTACTGCATACATTAGGGTCTACAATAGGTGGGTTTGGGCTAGGGTGACCCATGCTTGATCTGATAGGAAGTTTTTGTGTCTGTATAAAGTTCCCATTTTTTTATGTACTTTCTTGATGGTTTGAGAAATATGGACATCAAAGTAAATATTTTTGTCTATTTCTACACCAAGGAGTTTAGTATTGGGAGAGGGAGAAATTACAGTGCTATTACTGGAGGGGATGTTGAAGGAAATAGGAGAGGGTTTAGATTTGTTGGGGTAAATAGGAGTAATTTGGTCTTATTGGGATTTAGGATAAGTTGGATGTCAGTAATCCATCTTTCCACGGAGCTAAAGGATTCCTGGGTAAGCTTTTGTAAAATGGTTAGGGATGGGGCTGAGCAGATTAGCGTTGAATCATCTGTGTACTGTATAAGTGAGGCATGCTGGGTGGAGGTGTGTAGTTTTTTGGTGAAAATAGGGAAAAGTAGTGGCCCCAGTATTGAGCCTTGTGGTCCACCTATGGTAGTTGGCAGTAGAGGTGATAGCACACCTTACCATTGGACAGATTGTTTCCTGTCAGATAGATAGTTTTTGAACCAGGCAGTAGTAGATGGGGAAAGGACAGGGAGGATAGAGTGTCTAATAGTATGGTATGAGAGACCATGTCAAATGCTTTGGAGTTATCTAAGAATATAGCTGACACCAAATTGTTGTTGTTTCTAAGTTGGTTAACCTGATTAGTAAAAGAGGGAAGTGCAGCAGTTGTACTATGGTTTAGGCAGAAGCCATGCTGTGTGATGGAGAGGAAATTCAGGAAATGCATAACTTGAGTGTGAATACATTTCTCAAGTAGCTTAGATAGGGGAGCTAAGATAGCAATAGAGAGGTAGTTTGATAGGTCATAGGAGTTGCCGCCTTTGTGAAGAGGGATAATATATGAGACTCTCCATAGCTGAGGGATGTAGGCTTCCTGTATGGAGTGGTTGTATTGTCGTTGCTTCTGTGCAATTCACGCACGAAAGTTAAGAAAACAACAAAGGGACTTAATTTAATATAGGGAGGGGAAGGCTTATCCACCACCAAAGAGGGCTTGCAATTTTAGGAATTTAGAAGGTGAGAGCTTGCATGAAGAAGTATTTACTCAGGAAAACAGGAATTCTAATACTGGGCACACTATCCCTTTAGAATAACCCACCCTAAGGAGAAGCGAGAGAATTGTACAGAAGCAAGGGCAATACAACATGTACAATACATACAATCAGTTTCAGGGGAGGGGGGCAGGGGAGAGGTTGGAACAACAACAGGAATTTTATGAGAAAGAACAGTCAAGGGAGAGGACAGTACATGGAAAGGTAGACCAGGATGATAACCAAGTAAATATAGAGGTCACGGAGAATGGTAGGAAAATGACTAAAAATAACTTCAACATCTATAACTTTACAGACTTGGAGATAAGAAATGAACACTTTTCACTACTTACTAAGGGTTTTCAATTTGTAGAAAAATCATGAAACCAGAAGCTAAGAAAAACCACAAAGCTGGAACACAGCAACACTTTATTCCGGTACCTCGGCAGAACGCCTTCAAAGGAATAAAATACAGTCACATGTTTCATCTATTTATACTATACATAATATAATTAATCAATTAACATAGTTTAATTTAATTACAAGAAAAAAAGCTACCGAAAGCTACAAAAATAATTAAAGAGACATTACCAATGACAGAATAAATGTGAATTGTGTAAAACTATTTCACATAAATCCATATGGAAAAGTATCTAATGTTCAAAATAGACAATAAATTGCACCATAAACTTTATAAAAACAACTTGAGATGATTAAATAATTAAATAGTGAGATTAACCTCCAAATTCATACCCCTGGGTTTCAGGGTACCAAACTTTAAGATGAATTCACTCTCCAGCTTTAAAAGATTTAGTAAACAATTTACACCATTCTTGAATTTTGGTTTGGCTAAAGCACAAAAAGTTAATGAGTCCATATTACCTCTGTGGACTATATTAAAGTGTTCCGAAATGGGACTATCCAACCTAACATTGCGTATATCGCCCATGTGTTCTAAAACGCGTATTTTAAGTTGGCATTTAGTTTGGCCAATATAATATTTTGGTGGTTCACAACCACAACCAAGAATATATACCACGCCACAAGATTTACAATCAAAATTATCATGGGCGATATATTTAACACCATTGATCGTACTACCAGACAAATTTATAACCTTGTGGCAAATTTTACATTTGCCACAGCTCGACATACCATGTGGCAAATCAACATTCCCACAAAAATTGGCATTTTCAAACTTAAATTTCAAGATTTCTTTTAGATTTGGATATCTTCCATAAGAGAAGGACACATGATCGGGGAATAAGTGACCAACTTCCTCATTATTACAAATAATGGGCCACAAAAAATCAACAATATGCTTCAAAACTGATGAAAAGGGAGAGAATTTTGTTACAAAGAATATGCCTTCACTTTTATTACATGTAACTTCTCTAAAATTCTGATTTTTTACTTTCTTAACCTTGTTCTCATGTACATTAGAATCTAACAGACTATCAAGACTTCCTTCAATGATGCTTCTAGAATAACCTCTAGCTAGAAGTCTAGTTTTAATGTTCATAAATTCTACCCTCCATCTTGTGCTATCTGAGGTATGTTCTTTAATGCGTTTAAATTCACCAAAGGGAAGTGCTTCAATTAAATGTCCGGGATGTGCGCTAGTTGCATGTAAAAAATTATTAGAAGCAGTATTCTTTCTAAAGGGCCTAAACTGTACTGATTCTTTTTCATCCACATATAACAAGATGTCCAAAAATTGAATTGTTTGTGTATTCACAGTAAATGTGAATTCCAAACCAAATTTGTTTTGATGAAGTTGGTCCACAAAAACATCAAATTCTGATGTTTTACCCCTACAAATAAAAATCAAATCATCAATGTATCTGCGATATAAGATAACATTCTTATGAAAAAAATCTAAAGTATACAAAAAACTATTTTCAAAATATGACATAAAGAGAATAGCATAAGTGGGGGCAAAATTAGCCCCCATTGCCGTACCCTCCTTTTGTAAGAAAATCTTTTTTTCAAAAAGAAAATAGTTGTGAGTAAGTGCAAACTCCAATAATATAATGATGAAAGAAGTACATGGTCCCTCCCCCAAAATTTTATTTATGGCTTCCAAACCAAATCTGGTTTTAATGCTGGTATAAAGGGCCTTTACATCAACAGTGGCCCAATAAAAGGTTTTGTCCCATCTGAAATCTTTGACCAATTCACAATATTGATTTGTATTACTAATGTGTGAAATAAAATTTTTGAGTTCTTCTTTGAGTATACTATCTAAAAATATGTCTATATGTTCCAAAAAACCACCACAACAGGATACAATTGGGCGACCAGGGGGATCTAGCAAATTTTTGTGGATTTTGGGCAAGGCATAAAAGGTCGGGTCCTTAGGATTAGTGATGAATAATCTTCTAACATCTTTATCACTTAGGAAACCTAGCCTTTCGCCCCTTTCCAAAAGCTCCATAAGTAATGAATTGTACTCATTCATTGGATTGTTAGACAATTCCACATAAGTATAATCATCACACAAAAGATCATAATTCATTTTTAAAAAATGACTTCTTTCCATGATGACCCAATTACCCCCTTTGTCTGCAGTACAAAATATGTATTTATTGGACACATTTTTCATGCCTTTTAAAGCCAACCATTCAACTTTAGTAAGGTTGTAAACCATGTATTGCTTTAAAAAAGAAGCATACTCAAATTCCACTTTCTTACAAAGAACATTTTCAAAAGCTTTCAGAATGGAACAATTTTTTGGTGGATTAAATGAGCTGCGTGTTGGCAAAATTGGAACTGTAAGTTTACCATACCCAGTGTGAAAACGTTCCGTATGCGATGAATCATTCACAATTGAACTGACAATGCTTTCAGAATCTATATTACCCAGTGCCGAATTATCGACTTCATCAAAAGAATATTCATAAATAGATAATTCCATCAAGGAATCATCCAAAACAGACAAATTGACAGAATCATATAGAAATTTACTGTCACTGTTAGTCTCAGTCAAAGCAATGCTTGTGTTCAACCTAGCATCAAGCCTTTCATTGGGTATGTCGGTTTCTGCATGCAATAAATTCGGAAACTTTTTAGAATCAAAAAACACTTTTAAATAAAGCTTCCTACAAAACCGTTTTACATCCATGAGTAAATCAGATATAGCAGGTACCCTGGTAGGAACAAACTTACTACCTTTGTCTAAAACTGCTAACATATCAGGATTTAATACAAAATCACTTAAATTGACAATATGTGAAAAGGCAGAGTCAATAAGTACAGGGTCTGTGTTAGCCACGTTCAAACAACCAACTTGCAGAACAGAACACAGGTGTTGCGTATCATTGACATAATCAGTACCTTCGGTTACGGCCCTTCTGCCGTGACTTCCGTTTTGAGCCTTGCCGAAAATTCCATCTGCCCTGTTCCTCTGTATCAGTGACCCCACCATTATCAGCTACAATGTCCACTCTTTCAAATGAAACACTTTTCTTGCTTCCGACAGTGTCTGACGAAGAAGCAGAAGAATCCTGGCTGCTACGTGAACTTCCATCAGCAGCTTTACTTCGGACCAAACCATTTTTTCGCTTCCTTTGCCAGGAGTAAACCAAATTGTTCCTAAAATCACCAACATCTCTGTTGAGCTTTTTCTTTTTTCTAGCGACCACATCACACTCTGCTTTAGATACTTCGACATTGATATCCTTAATAGCTGAATTGAAAGCCGTATTAGGAAACTCATTGGATAAAGCTGCCTCACCTTCCATAATTTGCGATTGGATCAGTCCAAGACACCTCCGGTTGCGTTTAATTAAAATTTTAAGCCAAGTAAGTGTGCACTGTAATGAGGCTGCCTTCCATTCATCCAGAAATTCACTTTCATCTTCGGAAAACTTGTAAGCGGGCAATTTATCAATCCTAAGACCTCTCGGTGTAACAGATAATTCAACATACTTCTCCAATAAACGGATGTCATAGAAAAGAGAAGTCTCCTTAATTCTTAACTTCTTTAAATCTTCAAACTTTTTGTCAAAAGTATTGTTACCGGCCAAACCACAATTCAAGAATGGTGTAAATTGTTTACAAAATCTTTTAAAGCTGGAGAGTGAATTCATCTTAAAGTTTGGTACCCTGAAACCCAGGGGTATGAATTTGGAGGTTAATCTCACTATTTAATTATTTAATCATCTCAAGTTGTTTTTATAAAGTTTATGGTGCAATTTATTGTCTATTTTAAACATTAGATACTTTTCCATATGGATTTATGTGAAATGTTTTTTTACAATTCACATTTATTTTGTCATTGGTAATGTCTCTTTAAGTCTTTTTGTAGCTTTCGGTAGCTTTTTCTTGTAATTAAATTAAACTATGTTAATTGATTAATTATATTATGTATAAATAGATGAAACATGTGACTGTATTTTATTCCTTTGAAGGCGTTCTGCCGAGGTACCGGAATAAAGTGTTGCTGTGTTCCAGCTTTGTGGTTTTTCTTAGGTTTTCAATTTGTACCCAGTAGGCCCTTTAATGTGGTTAATACCCGGGTGGACCTCAAGTTATTCTTGAGAAAGTTGTACCTTAAATTGTTTTTCAAAGGAAGTAGTAGGCAAGTGCAAGATTTGAGAAGACCCAGTACTTTTAACCCCCCCCTCTTAACCCTGTTTTGAGAATATACGAAGAGTTAGTGGAGCAAGATATTAGAAAAATCAAGAATTATAAGAAAACAGGGAGAAATTTAACTCCCTTGGACGAAAATTTGATTCAGGAATTGGTTCAAAGTAGGGTTATAATTATGAAACCTTATAAGGGGGGAGGAGTGGTGCTTGTTTGCTCTAGCATAGACTAGATCCAGGCCTGCTGAATCTAGCTTTGTTTATATGCTTGTTTGTTTGCTTGTTATTTCCCTGGAAGCTAATTCCACCTAATACGCGGCTTCTCAGCGCTTCTGTGGATCACTAGTGATATCTGCATTGCTTACTGTACTAGTTCCTTGTTTCACTTGAAAGAAAGTTACTGTTTGTCGTTTTTGCATTTAGTTACTTGTAACACATTGCACTCAAGTTACCTGGCACTTGCTCACTAAAGCAATTATATAAGTCAGCACTAAAAATTAAAAGCACTACACCCTCACTCCCCACTGGCCCTTGTTTTCAATTATTAAGGAATTCCCAATATTATTCTAGCATGTCCAAAGGTCAGTTGTCAATCTCCTCTCCGGTCCAGCTGGTGAATCTGGGAATCTTGAGGCAATGTTATAACTGCCTCATGTACACAGACAACCCTCTCCTCCTCCCACATAACACAAATACTTGTGAGAGATGCAGCTATTTAGCCAAACTGGAGGCTGAGCTCTCTCAACTCAGGACTGGCAAGACCAGACAGGAGGAGAAGGCAACTACACACACCACAAAACCAGCCTCACATAATGCTACCACACCACTGAATCAAACACATAAACACACAAAGACATACTCGGAGGCTCTGAGTAAAAATTTACCTAAACAGCAGAGGCCTCCAAAGCAGACACCCAAACAACTGCTACCTCAAGACACCCCACAAGCAACACATAAACCACAAAAGCAGTGTGCAAAGCAGTCACAGCCCTTAAGGCCAAATACAACACCAAACATACTTGTCATAGGTGACTCCATAGTCAGACACACTGACGTTCCACTCACCAGGCTGAACAAGGAGAGGGTCACAGTAAGCTGCCTATCTGCCACTAGAATCCGCCACATAACACAAGCACTCTGGTCACTCCACGGCAAGTACAAATATGACACAGTCATTGTCCATGCTGGTGTGAACGACCTGAGACGTACCTCCCTGGACTACATGAAAAGAGACATAGAGGAGCTCTCTGATTATGTAGCCCAGGCAGGTATGACCCTGACCCTGAGCAGTATCCTTCCTTCACCAAGAATGATGCCACAATATAGAGACAAGATGATCAGCTTTTTAACAATTGGCTTAATGTCTGGTGTCATTCAAAGGGGATCCAGTGTCTGTCTGCCTGGGATGACATGCTTGACAAGCCACGCTGCTTCGCAAGGGACGGCTTGCACCTGTCACCCCTGAGATTCCGGATATTGGCTAAGGCTCTTGCCACCCCCATAGTGCCTTTTTTAGGCAAGGCTCAAATTCTAAACCTACCACCCTAGAAAACAAAAATGGGAAGAAACTGAGGGTAATGCTGCTCAATGCCAGAAGTCTAAATCTCAAAATGCACGCACTCGAGGCCCTTCTCAATATGGAGAACATCGATGTCTGTGCTGTAACTGAAACCTGGTTCAAGGCTCCTGAGAGCACCCCGGCACTATTAGGCTTTACCTCATATCATGCGTTCCGGCCCCAAAACCCGGACCACACCACAAAAGGAGGGGGTGTATCCATATTCATAAAGGATACCCACACCTTCAGGTTGGTGGCAACGCATCTAAGCTTCGAAACCATCCAGGTGCAACTAACCATAGGCAAAACTGCTTTACAAATTGTAGCATGCTACAGGCCACCCTCTCAAACTCAGGAACCCCACACAGCCTTCCTGAAGACACTGGAGGGTATAAATGTATCTCCAAACACCATCATATTGGGTGACTTCAACTACCCGAATATAGACTGGGAACATTACTCAAGCCCTAACTTTCTAGCCCAACGGTTCCTGGAGTTCATAAATTCAAATGCCATGGAACAGCAAGTCACTGTTCCCACGAGAGGAGAAAATATACTAGATCTCATTATCACAAACATGGGGACAAAATGCTCCACACCGAAGTATATCCCTCATTGGTGAGATCTGATCATAAACTAATCTCACTGGAAATCCACATCCCGCCCCACCCCAAACAAAAGACCACAGTGAAGAACTTCTCTAAAGCAAACTTCACACTACTCAAGACTGGTGTGGTATCCTTCAAGGCCCCTGAGCCAGTGGAAACCACAACCCAAGCTGCGGAAGCCCTTACAAATGCCTTCTATGAACACCTCCAGGACTGCATGGATCAGGCAATCCCAAATAAAACCAAGACTCTTTCCACAAAGGGCAAATGTCCAGTCTGGTGGACCCCAGCCATTAACAAACTTTACAATAAGAGGAGAAAGCTATTACATGATAGAACAAAATCCATAAAAGGGAAGTCACCCCTGATCATTATTAGTAAAAAAAATACGAGCACTCATAAAATCAGCTAAGGCCAATTTTGAGAGAAAAATTGTCATGGATTCAAAGAACAATCATAAGGCCTTTTTCAGCTATGTTAGGAACCTGGGTGGAAACTCCCAGATATGCTCAGAATTAGTCCAAAATGATACAAAAATCACTGAACCCACAGACATTGTCAACATACTGGCAGACAGGTTCAGTGCAAACTTCACCCCCCTCTGCCCCCCTAAAGCAGAGATAACTATCCCAGCAGAGTGTAGCCTCCCAGACATCTCAAATGCACAGGTGAAAGCTGCTCTCTCTAAAGCTAAAAACACAGCATCAATGGGACCGGATGGTGTCCCCGGCTGTGTGCTACACGAGCTAAATGAGGAATTAAACCCGCACATAAGGCAGCTGTTTAATCTCAGCCTTACCACAGGATACGTGCCCAAGGAGTGGCGTACGGCAACTGTGGTCCCACTCCACAAAGGCGGTGCCTCTACAGACCCTGGTAATTACCGCCCCATAAGCTTAACAAGTCTAGTCTGCAAAGCTATGGAGAGGATCATAATGGAGCTCATAAACAAAGATATAGGGGACTTGCAGACATTGGACCCGACCCAGTTTGGCTTCGTCAAGGGCAGATCATGCCTTTTGAACTTGGTCGACTTCTTCGAAACAGTCACCAAGGCCATTGATGAGGGAAAGGCAGTCCATACAGCCTACCTTGACCTTGCAAAGGCCTTCGACACAATACCCCACTCGGGTATTGTAGAAAAACTTACCAGCTTAAATGTAAACCCATATGTCACAAGATGGGTTGCAAACTGGCTTAAGGACAGAACCCACAGGGTTAGAGTTGCTGGCGCTATGTCAGACTCCAAGCTGATCACAAGCGGTGTCCCACAGGGCTCGGTCCTTGGCCCCCTATTGTTTGGCATCTACTTCTTAGAAGTACAGGCCAACATGGGAGGACTTTGGCTGACAAAGTTTGCAGACGACTGCAAACTGGGCGCCATAGTGGAAAGTGCATCAGACACGGATATCCTTCAGAAGGGACTCACGGAAGCAGATAGCTGGTGCCAGAGCCATGGCCTGAAATTAAATACCAAAAAAATGTATAGTCATACCCTTTGGGAAAAACAAGGTAACCCCAAGCTACCATATAGGTGGCAATCCACTAAGCACAGAAGAGGTTATCAGGGACCTGGGGACCCAGGTTGACAGTGGCCTTTCTTTTGACACTCACATTGCTAAAGTGGTTAGAAAGACCTTCTACATTGCCCACCTGATCATGAAGGGATTCACATCCAGATCTAGTGAGGTCATTGTTCCCCTGTACTCTTCACTTATCAGACCAATGATCAAGTACAATGCCCCATTCGGGATGTATCGCACCCGACATCTGCAGCAATTGGAGAGACCCCAAAAGTTCCTCACCAAAAGGATAAAGGGACTGCAAAATCTGTCATATGCTGCCAGATTGAAGAAACTCCAGCCCTATTCAGTTGCATACCATCTGCTCAGAGGTGACGTGCCTGACATACAAGGCCATGTCCAACCCGGAATTAATGGACATGCTCCACCTCAAAAAATCCAAATCCACCAAAACCACTAGAGCAAGCGACTTAAACCTTAGCACGGATATAAATAGGACATGCTGGAGGGATAGATTTATCACTCAGAGACTCCCTATGCTGTGGAATAAAATCCCGGTCCATGTGAGGCAGAGCACCTCGCTGGCTCTGTTCAAGAGAAATCTTGACCTGTGGATGGGAGATCGTAGGTTTATCCTGGGAATCATCTCTGTGTCACTGCTGGACAGAGGCACAACAAACTAATGGGCACAGTATTTTTTCATATAAGGGGTGGCGTAAGCCACAAAAATTTGGGCTAGGCTTATAAATGCCTTAGGGCAGATAGCCTAGTATAAACCTATGAACCTATGTACATGATTGATTACAAAAATGTTCAAAATTCAAAATTTTGAGGAGAAATATAGTTTGGCATCCAAAAATGAGATCAACGGTGCCTCTGCAAAGATACAGTATTATTTAACAGATCATTTGTTACAGGGAGTAATTGATAAGAAGGCGTATAACTTCTTATATGTGGAAAAACCACGTATTCCAGTAATATTCGGGATACCTAAAACACATAAGGGAATAGACATATTGGCCTTTAGACCAATAGTGTCTGGAGCAGGGTACATCACAGAACCATTGGCCATATTTGTAGATTACCATTTTAAGAGATTTGGATTTGTAGGTACATTCAAGCATATTACGAAACATACATGAGATTTTCTTAGGAATATGACCAAGGAAAAATGCAGTGACCCAGTAATTATGGTTACAGTTGACGTGGTGTAATTATTCCCCAGTATTCCACACAGGTTAGGCCTTGAATAGTTCCAGGAAGTATTGACAGAAGTCAGATATTTGGATGCCAATGCTATTAACTTGATCATGGAATTTTTAGAAACTACATTGAGAAGTAATTATATGTTTTTCAATGGTGAGTACTAGAAGCAGGAGAGTGGTGTGGCTATGGGGGCGGCATGTGCCCCTCTATATGCCAACCTAGTACTATACCATTGGGAGAAAAAGTACATTATGGAATCCAATTGGTTCAGGTATATAACATATTATACAAGATTCTTAGATGATATTTGTATTCTTTGGGATGGACCCATTGATGAATTAAATTTCTTTTGATGTACATTAATAACATCACCCCTTTTTTGAAATTTACTTACACTGTATCTCCTCAGGAGATGAATTACCTGGATGTTAGATTATACAAGGATTTAAACAAGACATTTTTCAGTCTGCCATTTCTAGGAAACATACCTTTTCTAACTCATACCTTCATTATGAGAGTAGTCACTCATTTTATCAAAAAAAGGGTATAGTCAAGGGTCAGATTATCAGGGCTTTGAGGATGTGTAGTAATGAGGGGATGTTCAAAGAAGAAGTACAATTTATAAAGGAATTATTCATTCAAAGGGGATACCCCATGGCCATGGTTGAAACCTTGGAAGATGAGGTTATTAAAGAAAATCCAAATACCCTCCATTGTTAGGTAAGGGTAGTGTTATTTCTACCAACCATGAACATACTCAAGAAGAATACTATAGTGCTTTTGTACATACCTTAACTAGTAATTCTTTGGCAGTTAAGGGGTTTATTAGAAAACATTGGGCTGTAAAATACATGAGGAAACAGGGTGTTGGATACCAGAATTCCGACAATTTATTAGAAAAAGAGATTCTAATTCGAAGGAGAGGTTTGAGAAAGGTATTACACACAACAATAAGGGTACCAGAAGTAAGAAGGGTACATACAGGTGTGACAGGTGTAATCAATGTAGGTTCATTCTTGGAAATGAAGACATTTCTCTAACATCTAGGAATTACAGGGTTACAAGTAATGGTGACTATGCTTGTAACAGTGTTGGGGTGGTAGACATGGTAGTGTGTGGATCATGTTCCAGTTTCTATCTTGGGAAGTCAGAAAGGAATCTCAAGAGAAGGATATACGAACATTTTTATATTTCCAAACAAAAGGAAACTAGTGCACTCTATAAACACACATTAAATTGCCCCAACTATAATTTTAAGTTTATGGTTATAGAACAGATAGTGAGTGATGCCAGGGGAGGCAATTGGGAAAGTAAGCTGGAGTATAGGGAACTATACTGGCAGATAAAATCTGATACTGGATAGCCCCTTGGCTAGAAAAGTATTTCCAGTGTTTTGAAATTGAGATCTACTAAATTATGACAACAGTTAGTATATCTTGTAAATAACAAAATCTCTTTGCAGTATTTGTGTATTATTGAAGTTACATTTGTATGCTGTAATATGTAACATCTTAACAATGTGTTTTTACTTGTAAAATGTGGTATGTCTTTTTAAAACTGCTGTCAGAGTTAATTGAGGTATTATTATTGACTCCTTTGAAAATATGCACCTATATTAGCAGGACTTAGAAGTTACAATATTGTTCTGAGGAAGCCTGACATTTGGTTAGGTGAATGCGCTTAACTTCTATTTTGTACCTTGTGGATTTACAACTGAATTGGTGTGAATACACTTGTGCCAGTGAATTCATTTTCATACTCCATGAGCATTTGTGACTGTTTTTTATTCTGTTGGAAGTGTTTTATCCTGTTTGAGCTGTGCTGAGTCAAACGGACTGCAGAGGTAATAAATTGCTGCTTTGGAAGCTGTGGTGTCTATTTTCTGCTATTTTTAGGATGGGTATACCATCGGCTATGAGAGTGGAAGGTTTCAGTTTTAAGAGGAGTTTTTTAATTATAGAGGTTGGTACAGGTGAGAGAATAAAGGAAGGTATATTATCAAGACTTGTGCTTCAGGTAGATATAGAGTTATTCTTGGATGGTTGGGCAGATAATGACAGAATAGATTCTGTGAAGTGATGATTAAATTGAAAAGCTATGTCATCATTATTAGTGGTGCCAAAACTTTTGATGATTTTTGGAGTGTTTGTCTTGGATACCTAGGAAGTAGTTCTGTTTATCAAGTTTTGTTTGTTTTTTGGCTTAATTCCTAAGTTGTTGGTAGTTTTGTCTGGCTAGGCTAGTGTTATTCTTTTTCCAGATCTTCCAGGCTTTATGTCTAGACTTTAGTAAGGCTCTTATGCTCCTACTTAGCCATGGGACATAGTTGGCATTAGCTCTAAGTTTTCTAATGGGAGGGACTGTATTAAGGACATTGGTAAAAGTACTGTTGAAGAACTCAACTGCCTGGTCTAATGCTAGAGTTCGTAGTGGATCCCAGTTACATTGTTTTAACATACTGTTAAGACTTTGTGAGTTTAGTTTGTGTTCACCCTAATTTGCTTATAAACTAAGGGTTTGGGTATGTTTACACGTTTCCGAAGGAGGAATGTGGGGAGGTGATCACTAAGCCCATCAGGTAGACAGCCCACTTGGCAATTTTGTTTGGGGAAGTTTGCTAAAGTCCAATCAAGGATTGATTGTTTTTGGGATTTCTTGTCCACTCTAGTGGGTTCTTGGATGAGTTGTGAGAACCCAAATAAGTTAATATGGTTAGAGGGGTTGTTAGAGTTGCAGGCTAGCCAGTCTAAATTTAGGTCACCTAATAGGATAGTTTTCTGAGGCAGGTTATCTGTAGACCATTGTAAGATTTCCTCAATTATAGGAGAGCTGTTTCCTGGAGGGATGTAACTACAGAGAATGTTGATTCTCTTTTTGTTGTTTAGAAATAAATCTTAGCCTAATGTTTCGGCATTCAGGAATTTGGGTAGAGGAGTTTACAGAGGAAATGGACCTGGTCCAGTTGGAATTTCCCGGTTAACAAATGTAAAATAAATAAAATAATAAATAAAATAAATGGATGTAGTGTAGGCTAGGGTGGTGAGAGATAGTAGTAGGAGTGGTAGTATGCCTTGCATGATTTATCTAGGTAGAGCTTGGGTATTAGAATTATTGTGGGTTGAAGAACTGGGGTGGGTGTAGTGGGGTGGATCCTAGGTACCTTGTGCTCTTATTGGGTGGGGAGGTTAGTTGGAGGTGTGATTGGGGTGGAATGATTTGAGGTAGTTGATAGGTGTAGGGGTTGGTCAGGTGAAGAGGGGAGAGAATAAAAGTAGGTGTAGTGGGGGCGGGTGGAAATTGGGGGCAGAGTAGGGGAGTGGAGTGAGTCAAGCGCAGCGAGGTGAATGGAGCAGGTCCAGTCAGGCCGCGAGACTACAGAAACAATGTGAATGTGCTGTTCAGGGCAGAAAAGTAGTACAGAGAAAATGGGTAAGATTTAAGTAATCACTCTTTCCTAAATATATGTTTGTTTGTCCCTTTTAGTTTTAAGATTTAGCTGTCCTTTTAATTTTAAGCTGTCCCTTTTAATTTTAAACTTGAACTGCTGGGTTATTAACAAGCCTAATCTGATTTTGCCAGTGCTGCGGGGCACCCGAGCGGTACACTACAATACACTTTCTCAACCTAGATAAGATAAATACAGAAGTATTAAGCTTGTCTTCTTTAGTGTCAGAACTATATCAAAAAAATATTTAGACTGCGAGTAGTTTACAAGCAGCAGTCTCATGGCGTTGCGAGCCTTTCAAAGGGGGTGGGCTGAGTTGGGTTAGGGAGTTGAGTAGTTTTGCTAGGAAGGAAAAAGGAAGAAATATAGGTGCAGGTTAGGACAGTGTAGCAAGCCTTTAAGCATACAAATGTTCAATGCACTAAACTTCTAAGTAACAGTTAACAGATTAGTCAATCAGTTCTGTAACAAGAAAAAGCACTGGGGTACATATGCTTTGCTGTGGGTGGCTCCGGTTGTGAAAAATTATTGGCATACATTTATCTCCACCCATTGCAATTTTTTAGGGATGGTATACAGTCGCGGCTCTTTTCATGTACTAACTAATCAAACACAGTGTTCATAACAAGCAAGTATGTTGCTACAGTAAGAGCTTATTTCAGTTATCAGGTAATCAGCATGCAGTATAGATAACAGCTAGTAAATCCTCTTTATAATTATGGTGGCACTGTTTATGTTAACTTTAAATAGCAAACGTTTCACTTTGCCTATTACAGTTCCTGTATGATAATTAACAGTGTATGTTCTTTCATATACTGGTACTCAATCGCAACATTTATGTCAAGCCAGTATGCCATTGCAGTAATGTAGCATATCACCCAGTATATGATAATTTCAGTTACAATGTAGTTGAAACATAGCGTAAATAACATTTAGTAAGTCGCTCATTACAGTTATTGTAGGGGTACACAGTAATATGCCCTTTATAGCTATGACTTATTCAGAAACACAACATTAATTAATACGCAAAGATGTCACTTGTTTCCTACCTTGCCACGCTGCTGCCTAAATTACACTTATTTCAGCTAACCATTAATTGGGTATCACACCTTACTCATTACTCTTAAATATAACATTAGCAAACAGTTCTATAGTAGAGAAGAAGGTATTTATATCCTTTTCTGCAGTGTCCCTAGAAGAATATCCCTGCTGCCCTTCCACCGTAGTTAATAATATATCACTGTTAGACACACTTGCTTTCTAGTTTGACTATGCAGCACCACTTTATTGAAATTATTATGTTTTATGCAATCGCATTAAACAATAGTTCTACTTCACATAGATACCTGCACAAAACATAAAGTACTATATAAAAAGACAGTTGTAGAAGGCATACAAAATGGTCTTACCGCCACCGGGTTCCACGAGCACTAGCAAATTGAAAAATGGCACCAGATACAGGGCTTATTAAACCTTGGTTCTGTAGTCAGTGTTACTAGGGAATCAATAGCCTGATTGGTGTTTCTGCTACCACATGGTCCCAGCCAGGTCATGAGATTACAGAAACAATGTGAATGTGCTGTTCAGGGCAGAAAAGTAGTACAGAGAAAGTGGGTAAGATTCAAGTAATCACTCTTTCCTAAATATATGTTTGTTTGTCCCTTTTAGTTTTAAGATTTTAGCTGTCCTTTTAATTTTAAGCTGTCCCTTTTAATTTTAAACTTGAACAGCAGAGTTATTAGGAAGCCTAATCTGATTTCGCCAGTGCTGCGGGGCTCCCAAGCGGTGCACTACAATACACTTTCTCAACCTAGATAAGATAAATACAGAAGTATTAACCTTGTCTCCTTTAGTGTCAGAACTATATCAAAAAAATATTTAGACTGCGAGTAGTTTACAAGCAGCAGTCTCTTGGTGTTGCAAGCCTTTCAAAGGAGGCTGGCTGAGTTGGGTTAGGGAGTTGAGTAGTTTTCCTAGGAAGAAAAAAGGAAGAAATATAGGTGCAGGTTAGGACAGTGTAGCAAGCCTTTAAGCATACAAATGTTCAATGCACTAAACTTCTAAGTAACAGTTAACACAATAGTCAATCAATTCTGTAACAAGAAATAGCATTGGGGTACATATGCTTTGCTCTGGGTGGCTCCGGTTGTGAAAAATTATTGGCATATATTTATCTCCACCCATTGCAATTTTTAGGGATGGTATACAGTAGCGGCTCTTTTCATGTACTAACTAATCAAACACAGTGTTCCTAACAAGCCAGCATGTCGCTACAGTAAGAGCTTATTTCAGTTATCAGGTAATCAACATGCAGTATAGATAACCGCTAGTAGGTCCTCTTTATAATTATGGTGGCACTGTTTATGTTAAGTTTAAATAGCAAACGTTTCACTTTACCCATTACAGTTACTGTAGGATAATTAACAGTGTATGTTCTTTTCATATACTAGTACTCAATCGCAACATTTTTGTCAAGCCAGTATGCCTTTGCAGTAATCTAGCATGTCACCCTTTATATGATCATTTCAGTTACAACGTAGTTGAAACATAGCGTAAATAACATTTGGTAAGTCGCTCATTACAGTTATTCAGAAACACAACATTAATTTCTCATTTCTATCTTAATCCTTTAATTCACCAACACTCCAAAATTAACTGGTCTTACCTCACCACTCTTCCTTTAGATGAAGCTGTCCACTCCTTCAACACTACATTCCCAAACATTCTTAACTCCCTTGCTCCTCTTCGCATTAGAATCAAATCTAATACTGTTCCCTGGCTCACTAAATCTACCAGAACCCTCATGAAAGACCTGGATAGGATTTGGAAAATGTCGACTAAAACTAGGACCCCTTCTCTTCTTCAGAAATATAAATAACTCAGAAATAAAATTAAAAAAATCATCCATTATGAGAAAATAAACTTCTATGCCAATCCTCCCTCTACTCTTAAATCAGACCCAAAGAAATTCGGGAGCTCTATTAAACAGACTCTTCATCCAGGAAACCTTTCCTCTCCTAACTCATGTCCCAATGCAACACTTGAAGACATAGCCAACAAATTTAACAATCATTTTATAAACTCAATAACCTCCATAATAAATTATCCCCCCGCCCAGAAACAACACTAGCACCCCCAAAAACATTATACCTCTTCCAAACCCTTCTAACTCCTTCTCTAAAAGCAGTTATCAACTAACTATGTAAAGTCATTACTCTCTAAACTTAAACCTTGCTTCCCATCTGTTGACCAGCTACCCTCTTACTTCCTGCAGATTGCCTCTGAACCTCTTGCCTATCCTGTATCCATCTTAATCAACCGATCCATTTCTGAATCCTATGTCCTCACTGTATGGAGGAATTTCTTTACCCTACCCATTCACAAAGGGGGCAACTCCTCAGACATATCCAACTTCTGACCGATTGCCATACTCTCTCCACTCTCAAAAATCCTAGAGAAATGCATTCACAAGCAGGTAATGCATTGCCTTCACCAAGTAAACCTTCTCACAACCACAGAGCATGGTTTCCGTCCCAAGCACAGTACAACTACTGCACTCATATCATTCATCAGCATAGTCTCCCTAGCTCGTGATAACAATAAACTTGTCTCATGCCTATTCCTTGACCTTTCTAAAGCCTTTGACACTCTCTCTCACCCACTCCTTCTACATAAACTCACTAACTTACATTTCTCTCCCCCTACTATCTCCTGGTTCTCCAGCTATCTCTCTACCCAGCAGCAATCAGTTAAATAGCTCTCTGCACTATCCTCCCCTCTCACTGTACAAATGGGAGTCCCCCAAGGGTCCATACTTGGACCACTACTCTAATATTTTCACCAACTTGCTCTACTCCTCTTGTCCCCAGTCATCTCTTGTGCAATATGCTGATGACTCATCTGTTATAACCATTGCTGACAACCCAACTAACCTCCACTCAACTACTCAGGCATCCTTCCACACCACTGAAACTTGACTTAGTGATAACAAACTAATACTTAATCCAAAAAAACTAAGCTCCTACTCTTCCTCTCTAAAAACATCACCACATTCAAAAGTACATTTACCATCTTATCCTGCAACAACACTATCATCTCAGCAGAATCTAGTACCAAATTGTTAGGTGTTACAATAGATGATCAGCTTAAGTTTGATCTCCAGATTACTAACTCGGTAAAAAAAACTCATCAGAAACTTGGACACCTTTTCCGTAGCAAGAAATACTTAACTAATACTGCCTGAATAACTCTCTTTCAGGCTTTATTACTCCCAACACTCCTGTACAGCTGCCACATATTCACAAACCTAAATTCTACACTTATTTCCAAGCTTGAAACTACCTATAACAAGATCGCCAGATTTGCAGCTAACCAAACCTACAAGTCACACCACTGCTTAGCACTACAGCAACTAGACCGACTAGAATTCCCTCAGCTGCTCCAACTATACCAACTACAAATCATCCACTCTATCCTCTATCTACCCTCCTTCTGTCCCAGCCTCTCCGCTATCATATCCAAATATTCCCCTGCTAGGATACTACGCAGCTCAAATCAAGAATTATTAGACATCTACAAACCCAAAACCAAAACAGGCTGCCTTCTCTATAACTATAACCCAGCTACATCCTGGAACCAACTCCCCATGGAAATAAAGTCCCTCCAGCATAGCAAAAGTTTCAAATTAGCCACAAGGAAATACCTAAAAACAAAATGGTCTTGCCACTGTAGCCAACCACCCTGAAACCACCATCCTTTCACCTATTTCACTACCACACTCTTACTATATCTCTAACACTATTCCCCTGCCTCTTCTACCTCTTCCCTTCCTCTATCTCCAACCACTCTTAATTCTTACAGTCTCAAAACAACCTACCTGTCTAGTCTGTCTCCTATACTCTACCTTCCCTACATCTCCTACTAGCCATTCTTACTTTCCTTTTTTGTTTCCAAACTCCTATACAGCTAGATCCTTCCCACTTTAAATAAGCATCTGCCTAACTATTAACTCATTTTGCTCTAAGCAGCTTAAATAATATTGTAACTAGTCACTTTTTCTTCTGCTAATTGTTTAAAACCTTGTTTGTAACAACTCACATACTTGTCTGCCAATTGTTAATACTCTGTATAATTGAATTGCCTGAGGAGCTTTTTCTCTCTCCAGGTCTCTGCTTGTAAGATCCTATAGCTGATTGTTACTACTATGTTACTAAAATTTAATAAATTGTTTTCTAGTCCTGAGGAGCTTTTCTCCCCGGGTCTCTGCTGAATATGAGCCAAAAGCTCAGCCAGACTAACCCAGTTAACAAATGTAAAATAAATAAAATAAATAAAAATTAATACGAAAATATGTCGCTTGTTTCCTACCTTGCCATGCTGCTGCCTAGATTACGCTTATCTCAGCTAACCATTAATTGGGTATCGCACTTTACTCATTACTCTTAAATATAACATTAGCAAACAGTTCTATAGTAGAGAAGAAGGTATTTATATCCTTTTCTACAATGTCCCTAGAAGAATATCCCTCCTGCCCTCCCACCGTAGTTAATAATATATCACTGTTAGACACACTTGCTTTCTAGTTTGACTATGCAGCACCACTTTATCACTATTATTATGTTTTATGCAATCGGATTAAACAATAGTTCTAGTTCACATAGATACCTGTGCAAAATATAAAGTACTATATAAAAAGACAGTTGTAGAAGGCACACACGATGGTCTTACCACCGCCGGATTCCGCAAGCACTAGCAAATTGAAAAATGGCACCAGATACAGGGCTTGTTAAACCTTGGTTCTGTAGTCAGTGTTACTAGGGAATCAATAGCCTGATTGGTGTTTCTGCTACCACGTGGTCCCAGCCAGGTCATGAGATTAC
This sequence comes from Protopterus annectens, assembly GCF_019279795.1. Lineage (NCBI taxonomy): Eukaryota > Metazoa > Chordata > Ceratodontiformes > Protopteridae > Protopterus > Protopterus annectens. The sequence goes on from NC_056727.1 coordinate 412,251,804, forward strand.
AGAAACAATGTGAATGTGCTGTTCAGGACAGAAAAGTAGTACAGAGAAAGTGGGTAAGATTGAAGTAATCACTCTTTCCTAAATATATGTTTGTTTGTCCCTTTTAGTTTTAAGCTTTAGCTGCCATTTTAATTTTAAGTTGTCCCTTTTAATTTTAATCTTGAACTGCAGGGTTATTAGGAAGCCTAATCGGATTTCACCAGTGCTGTGGGGCCACTGAGCCGTGCACTACAATGCATTTTCTCAACCTAGATAAGATAGATACAGAAGTATTAACCTTGTCTTCTTTAGTGTCAGAACTATAGCAAAAAATATTTAGACTGTGAGAGGATTCAGTAGTTTACAAGCAGCAGTCTCTTGGCGTTGTGAGCATTTCAAAGGGGGCGGGCTGAGTTGGGTTAGGGAGTTGAGTAGTTTTCCTTGTCTCCTTTAGTGTCAGAACTATAGCAAAAAAAATATTTAGACTGTGAGAGGATTCAGTAGTTTACTCAAGCTTCCTAGACACAAACAAACATCAGCCCCCTATAAACTTTGCTACATATACACTTGTACCCTCACCCATTTCTACAAAGGGTCATCAGTGCTGCAGGCCCATTCCAGTAATTTCAATAAAGCCTGTAGCCTCCCAAGGTAAGGTCATTGCTTTCAATGGCTCTCTAATCTGTCATACAGATTCTACTCTCACTAGGCTGCAAAAGGAGCAGTGTCAATAAGCTGCCTCTCATGAACTAAAACTCACAATGTCACCAGAGTCCTTATATGTCTATGTGAGGGTTAATTATCTGAAGCAATCTTCCTATGTAGACAGACATGGTGGATCTGTCTATGTATATGTCTTACCAGGAAAAACTCTAGCCTTTACCAATATTTTACCATCTCCAAGAATAATGTCACAATACAAAGACAAAATGATTGCCTTTAATAACTGCCTATATAGCTGGTGTCATTCTCTCGGAAGGAGATTACTTATAGGCCAGCATACTTTGCCAGAGATAGACTGTACCTTTTTCCCATGGTTTCTACATACCGGACAAAACTTTTGAACTCCACATTGGTGCCTTTTTAGGCCATCTCCTGGACATATCAGCTTAGAAAATACCAGTTGTGGTTACATCAGAATGATACTGCATAGTTCTAGGAGTTTAAATAAGAAAATATCTAAATCTGAATCTTTCCTGACCCTTGAACACATCCATATCTTTACTGTTATTGAAATAACTCCCTGTATACTTGGAGACAGGCCTTCTCATTTATTCAGATCTGTGAGGACCTGCTGGGGAATCTCTATGTTCTCCTTGATGCTCACATCTCATGCCAAATTCCACATGGACACAAACCCAGACATTCTGGAGGTCATCATCTCCCTTAACAAAACCAACTACAATAGCCTCAGAAATTATATGCCCTCATTAATGTTTGCTGCAACTCACAGTTTATACCTGTATCACTTGGCAACATATCTATCAAACCATATGTATCAGCTCCAACACATTATTTCTACATTACTTCAACTACCTTTTCATCATCTGGGGTACTATACAACCAATAATAAATGCATGCAGTGGTTCCTAGAATTTGTAAATGCCAACACCCTGGACAACATCATATACCTTCCTAATAAGGGTGCAAACCTTCTTGAACTATCCTTACAAATATTGCCCATGTCTGTACTCCACCATATGTCATACCCTCTCTGATTTGGTCTAACCACTAGACTATCACCTTTTCCATAAAAACCAATACCACCCCCCAGTTGGCTTTGAGGAGCACTTCAAAGCCAACCTTCTATTGTTCTCAGATAACCTAGATGCATTTCACTGTGCTCCCCCCACCATGAATATCTTGTCCAAGTTACTTCATTCAGCACTAAATTCTACTACCAACTAAGTCAGCTTCATTGAGGCATTTGTTCACATATGCCACAAATATAATAGAAAATTTGTGTATAAACACTTATGGTGGAACTACCATATCAGTAAATTGTACAATAAAAGGAGAAAAAGATAGGCCATATACAAGATATCCTTATCACCTCACCATTAAAAGAGTTTTAAAATCCATTATCGAAAAATGTCAAGTACTCTATTAAAGAATATAAGGTTACCTAGGAATAAAAAAAAAATGCCACTTCCTCCAAAGACAATCACAAAGCTTTCAACTATATCAGGAATCTCACAAGTAAAACTGAGTTCGCTCTGCATTAGTATGTAACAGCTCCACTTACTCCCCTACTGAGATCATCACTAACATCCTTACCGACAAGCTCAGCTCCAGTTTTACCCAACTGACCCAACTATTAGTACTGCCAATTACCCATCTAACTCCTACTCCCCTGCTACCGCTCTTGATCAAGTTCTATCATTTCTAGCAAAGATCAAAACACCATATCCATGGCTCTGGATAATATACCTGGCTGCCTGTGGGTAAGCACTAAATATAACTTTTCTCAGCCCTCCCTTAACCTATATAACCTCAGCGTCTCCACTGGTTATGTACCCAGTGCTTAGCAAACTACCACTGTAGGTCCACTACACAAGGGTGGCAGAGGAATGTAGCGTCACAGGAACTATAAGAAGATTGAGCCTTGTGACTATTCATGGCTTGCCAGTACCCACCCTTAGACTGTGCCCCTCTCTTCAGGAGTGTTAGGCCTGTCAAGACTGGGTCAAATTTGTGAGTATTCACATTTGAAGAAAGGTAGTATATCACACTGCTTAATTTACAGGGGATGAGGCAGATGAGGCATTGCATGATGTACTTATCTCTTCATTGTGTTTTATCTGCTGGTGAAGATTTTGGTCCCTGGTTCTGTCATTAGTGGGGCTATTTAGTTTGTGGAGATACAAGAGATCCAGGCCCACCTGCTCTGTAAAGGCACAAACGACAAGGCATAGATCAGCCCTCAGGAGTCTATAAGATACTGAATACAGGGCAGTCCTTCCAGTCTTTCCTGGTAGATTAGGATTTGTAGGCTAGGGATCTTCCTAGTTAGAAACTTCTGTTTTTTTTTCTAGTTGTTTACTATGTCTAGTGAGGTACATCTTGAGGGGGGGGGGGTGTTGTACTCAATAACTGACCTAATCAATGTTGGATGTAAGGGTCAATGACCTCTTTAAATTTGTATAATGTTCCCTTGGTAATTAGTTGCACTTAATAGAAGGACTTCCTAACTACTGTCTTCACACGATGACAAAAGAAGTAGGTCCAAGTTACTTAACATTCTCATTCTGAAGTGGGGTGTTGTCTATGCTGAGTGCTGGGGAGAAGAGTTGTCTACCAACTGCTTCAATATTGCAAATGCGTGCATTAAATTTGAGCCCATTTTAGTACACTAGTTATTTATGAATGCAAGTTCTTCCTGAAGGGTTTCGGTGTCAGAGTGGGACTTGATAATGATTCCCAGTTTGAACTCATCTGCAAGCTTCGTTAACCAGCCATCTTAATTTGTGGTCTAGTGATCAGAAAAGTAAATTTTGAACAGAAGGGATGCCAGCACTGAGCTCTGTGCAATACCACTGGTCACCTTCATGCTGTCTGATGAGGCACCTACCACATGCACTGTCTGGGTTCTATATTTTAGCCAATATGCAATCCATCTTACCACACAGGGATATATTTTTAATGTTAAGTTTACTAATTACACCAGCAAAGAGAATGGTGTCAAATGCCTAGGTCAGCAAGGTACACCGTGTGGACATTATGACTATTATCAATAGCCTGTGTTATCATCTTGAAAAATGATCTACCCTTGGCAAAGCCAAACTGCTGTGGGTCCAAACATAAGAGAGACTTGGTACCATAGTCTGTGAGGTCAAGTTATAATATGCTCCATGGCTTTGCAAATGAGACTTGTTGGGCTGGTGAGACTATAAATATCAGGGTCAGTGGTAGGGCCAGATTTATGGTATGGCATCACTATTGCTTTGGGCCAGATCTCAAGTAAAACAGTTTACCGAGTGGTGCTACCACAGCTTGTTTAGTACTGTTTATTAATAGCAGATACATTATCAGGTCCATTGGATGAAGTATTTATGGTCTTCTGTACATGTTCTTTAGTGATGATGGGTATTAGAGAGATTCGAGAATATGTGAGCTTTGTCATCTCTGGGATAAAATTTACTCTGAATTTGTTACTGATACGTTAGTGTTGGCCATTGGTTCAGAAAAGGTGGTGCTGGTTCTATTAAGTCCAGAGCAATGCTCAGTGTTATGTCTTAGTTTCCTAACATAGCTAAAGAAGGATTTGTAAGTGTCTTTGGCTTCAGATGCTAACCTAAGTTCATGGGCTGCTTTAGTATTTTTTAAGATGTTAGTAATATTTCTAATATTGTCGTTGATGTGAGTTTTTTTATCTGTTGTGTCTTTGTGGAGTTTTGTTTTTAATTGTAAAGCTTACTTATGTTGATGGACCACCATGGTGGTTTGTTTAGAATTTTCCATTATATTTACATGTAAGTGGGGCTGCTTTTTCTATATGTGTGTATATATATATATATATATATATATATATATATATATATATATATATATATAAAATGCCAGGTTTTTGTGATATAAAAAAATGAGACCACAATAAATTATTTCAAAACTTTTCCCACCTTTAATGTGACCTATAACCTGTACAATTTAATTGAAAAACAAGCAAATCTGTTAGGGGGAAAAAATATAAAAAATAAAACACGTACAATACGGTGGTTGCATAAGTGTGCACACCCTTAAACTAATACTTTGTTGAAGCACCTTTTGATTTAATTACAGCATTCTGTCTTCTTGGGTATGCACCTGCCATCAGTTAAGGAGACTTTGATTAACCCCAAATAAAGTTCAGCTGTCCTAATAGGATTTTCCTGACATTTACTCAGTTGCCTGTTACAGCCAAAGCCATGGTTCGCAGAGAGCTTACAAAGCATCAAAGGGATCTCATTGTTGAAAGGTATCAGTCAGGAGAAGGGTACAAAAACATTTCTACAGCATTGGATATATACCATGGAACATAGTGAAGACAGTCATCAAAAAGTGGAGAAAATATGGGACTACAGTGACGTTGCAAAGAACTGGACGTCCCTCCAAAATTGATGAAAAGACAAGATGAAAACTGGTCAGGGAGGCTGACACCTACAGCAACAGTGAAGGAGCTGCAGGAATTTTTGGTAAGTACTTGTTGTATACTACATGTGACAACAATCTCCCATATTCTCCATATGTCTGGACTATGGAGTAGGGTTGCAAGATGGAAGCCTTTTCTTACACAGAAAAACATCCAGGCCCAGCTAAAATTTGCAAAACAATACACCAAGTCTCCCAAAAGCATGTGGGAAAATGTGTTATGGTCTGATGAGACAAAGATTGAACTTTTTGTCCACAATTCCAAAAGGTAGTTTTGGCACAAAAACAACACTTCGCATCACCAAAAAAACACCATCTCCACAGTAAAGCATGGTGATGGCAGTATCATGCTTTGGGGTTGCTTTTCTTCAGCTGAAACTGGGGCTTTAGTCAAGGTGGAGGGAATTATGAACAGTTCCAAATACCAGTCACTTTTGGCCAAAAACCTTCAGGTGTCTGCTAGAAAGCTGAAGATGAAGAGGAATTTCACTTTCAATATAATGACCCCCAAACATACATCCAAATCAACAAAAGAATGGCTTCACCAGAAGAAAATTAAAGTTTTGGAATGGCCCAGCCAGAGCCCAGACCTAAATCCAATAGAAAATCTATGGTGTGACCTGAAAAGGGCTGTGCACAAGAGATGCCCTTGCAATCTGACAGATTTGAAGCACTTTTGCAAAGAAGAGTAGGCAAATATTGTCAAGTCAAGATGTGCCATGCTCTTAGACTCCTACCCAAGAAGAATGAATGCTGTAATTAAATCAAAAGGTGCTTCAACAAAATATTAGTTTAAGGGTGTACACACTCAACAAAGTATTAGTTTAAGGATGTGCACACTTATGCAACCAGCGTATTGTACGTTTTTTATTTTTTATATTTTTTTCCCCTAACAGATTTGTTAGTTTTTCAATTGAATTGTACAGTTTATAAGTCACATTAAAGGTGGGAAAAGTTTTGAAATTATTTATTGTGGCCTCATTTTTTTATATCACAAAAACCTTGCATTTTAACAGGGGTGCGTATACTTTTTATATCCACTGTGTGTGTGTGTTCGTGTGTGCGTGTGTGTGTATGTGTGTGTGTGTGTGTGTGTGTGTGTGTGTGTGTGTATGTGTGTGTGTGTGTGTGTATATATATATATATATATATATATATATATATATATATATATTTATTTACGTATACATATATAGCTATACTACACCAACACGCCACAAAGCCGACATCCAAAACACCGAGACCAAAAGACCGACGACGCAGATGATCGACAAGGTGAAATCCCGACAGCCGAAACATCGACATGGGCAATGTGTGAGCTCGACTCGGTAAATGTGCGATAGTGAGAGATTTAGGGTTAGGGTACGGACAGGTAAGTGTGCGATAGTGAGAGATTTAGGGTTATGATGCGGACAAGTAAGTGTGCGATAGTGACGGACTTTAGGTTTAGGGGCGGGTTAAGTGAGTTAGGGTTAGGGTGCGGGTAGGGTAAGTGTGTGATAGTGACGGACTTTAGGTTTAGGGGCCGGTTAAGTGAGTTAGGGTTAGGATGCGGGTAGGGTAAGTGTGTGGTAGTGTCGGACCTTAGGGTTAGGGTTTGGGTTAAGGTTAGTGCATATATAGTTGCGTATAATGTTTAGTTTACGTTTTGTGTGTCGGTTTTGTGAGTTGTCGGTATTGTGTCTTGTCAGTCTTTTGGTCTCGGTGTTTTGGGTGTCAGCTTTGTGGCGTGTTGGTCTAGTGTAGGGGATCCATCTATACATATATATATATATATATATATATATATATATATATATATATATACATATATACATAGATACATATATGGGGTATGTAAACTTTTTATATCCACTGTGTGTGTGTGTGTGTGTGTGTGTGTGTGTGTGTGTGTGTGTGTGTGTGTGTGTGTGTGTGTGTGTGTATATATATATATATATATATATATATATATATATATATATAGAGAGAGAGAGAGAGGTAGGAATAAAACACCTTTGGGAAGCAACTTGCTGGGTCAACATTGGGGCTGATGATGTTATAAGTGAATTTTGAAACTTAATAACAGAATTTGATGAGGTTGGTATATTTTGTTCCTTGAACTGTGAGATATTGGTTTTAGGGGATTTAGAGAATGTTACTAGATTATGATCCAACTTAACGAGGGAAGGAGATACCAAAAGAACAGTGTACACAAGAAGGCATATTTGTGAGAAACAGATCTAGAATGTTACATCCTCGAGCTGGTTTATAAACAGTCTGGTCCTGGGAGTATTTGTTAAATCTATGATATATGTGGCATATTCTACACTGGAGGCATAGGTATTCCAGCTTTTATTTATTTATTTTTTTTTTCTTTGTTGATTGAGTTTGTCACAGTAGGCCAGTGTCCTTTCATGGAAGGCCCAATGTGGAATTCATACTGAATAGGGAAAACTTAGAAAGGACAGCAAGAAGTTTCCTTTACTCTTTTTTGATAAGTGCTGTGGGATCTTTTACATTCACCTGAACTGTCACCAAGTCATGGAGATGGGACCTCATTTTAATATCTCATTAGAAGGATGGTACACTCGGAAGTGCAGTACCCCCCTGATACTACACTGCATTGTTAGTACTGGAAAATTAATCCAAATCCCTGGTATAGGAAAAGAACCTACATACTTCTGACCTTCTACAACCAAAGGTGAGTATAGTACCACTTGAGACACTGACACTATGAGGTTCTTAAATTCTCCCAAAATAATGTTTCTCTTGTTTATGGAGAGTTCATCTAATACATTTAGGAACTTTACATGAGTTTTTGGGAATACACAGGGTGTCTTGTAACAGGCTACAAGCCAATAGCTGGTGTTGTTTAGTGTAATCTGGAGATCAATGAGCTCATCTGTGGGTTTCTTGGAATTTGTCTTGCAGTGATAGTATGGATATGCCACCATTGTGCCACTGGGTCTGAAGGCATGGTAGGCACACATCCCAGGTATCGATGGAGTGCTTTCTATATATTTAAACCAAGTTCCACCACAGATCCAGTTAATTACACACTCATACATCTCAGTAATATAATTTGTAAGGTCATGGCATATATCATAGCAAAGTTCATTAATGATGATAACGAGCGCCTTCAGTAGGTCTATCCAAGCCAGCTTAGCTCTGCTGAAGATATGTCCTGTCTATTCAATCTAATCAGTTTCTTTGATAGGGTCACAGAAGCCATAGACATAGGCCACACTGTCCACACTTATCTTTCGGGACCTAGGTAAGACTTTTCACACAATTCTCCATGCAGGTATTATCAACCTGCTTATACAACTTAGCATCAATCATGCACCCTGTTATGGATATCTAACTGCCTCTCTAAGAGTACTCACACAGTAAAGGTCGGAGGTACCTTTTTCATACAAAAATATGTCACAAGTGTAACTTCCTAAGACTCTGTCCTTAGCCTCCTACTCTTTAGCATCTACCTTTGCGTGTTAAGGTGGATATTAATGGGCTATGGCTCAGTAAGTTTTCCAGTGATTGCAAGTTGGGTGCCAGCATACGGCCCTCTAAAGACATGCATTGGCTCCAACAAAGGCTTGACTGGACTAAAGCCTGCTGCACTGATCATGTTTTTAAGCTTAATATCAAAAAATGTAGCATGTTTTTGTTTGACAAGTAAGAGTTCCCTATAGCAGAAACACACCTCCTTAAAATTCACTCCATTATCAGGCATCTGGGTACTTTCATCAACTTTTTGACTATCGTGTTTCAGTCATAGTCAGGAAATTCTTCTACTTAGCACCATCAATTTCCCAAGGCGTATTTTCTAAGAGTATGGAAGCCATATTCCCTCTGATTCATCATAGAATACAACGTACTCCTTAGCACATACATCTCGAAGGATCTCACCCAACTTTAAAAGCCTCAAAGACTTCTAACCAGGAAAATTACTGGTTTAAAGTCACTAAGCTGCACTAAAAGATTAAATGCTCTGTCAATATTTTCAGTGTCATAGAAATGATTTGTGCCTGGCCTACCAAGCCATTAAAGACCCCCCCCCCGCTTGATCTTCTACACCTTCCTAAAGCTAGTTGTACCATGAATATTCACACCAAAGAGCTTCACCTTCACCTACAAATAAAACATGCTAGCATGACATACTCCTATCCCAAAAATGCCCCTATTATGTAAAAATCTTCCTCTACACATCAAGAAATACAATAAATTGGCTGCATTCAAAACTATTATGGATGATAGAATGAGTAATCGTAAATTCTCCATATGCATTGATAACACAGGAGGCAAGGGCTTTTACAATAAGGCAGAAATAATGCCACTATTGGAAAGTCGTCCCACAAAATAATACTAAAAAACCACCACAAACCTTACAATACATAAAGGCGTGAACCTGTATCACTGCTAACTCAGTTACATCTGGGTACATTAGATCCAAGCAAGGAACCGACTTATGATCACCCTAGCACTTCTGCAACTTATAATCACCCCAACACTTCTGCAATTTCCTTAAAACCTTAGCAAACAATTTGAAGCCTTCAGGTAATGAACAGAATCAAATAAGGAAGGAATTCCTAATGGCATCAAAGGTCTTATCTCCTCAGCCCCTAAACCATCCAAACTTTATTTCAGTACTTCGAAGCCTACCCACCACCCCATTCAAACACACTACTCCATCTCCTGTATTTGAATTGTCATTATATTTTAAAGTTATTACTAGCAAACAAGTATAAGAAGCTTTGGAACTGCGAGACACCTATACTTTTAAGGGTTCTTACCTCCAGGTGTTCACACACACACACACACACACACACACACACACACACACACACACACACACACACACGCACGCACGCACGCACACACACACACACACACACACACACACACACACACACACACACACACACACACACACACACACACACACACACACAGACTTATCCCCTTACTTGTACCTTGGGTACTATGCGTTATAAATGAAAACATGCCATTATTGCAGAGATTCCTAATACCAATCACCTCAGATATGATTCAGACTACAGGACCATCTCCATACTTTTTCCTTCTAGCCAGAATGCTTGAAAATTACTAGTCAGGCAATTAAAAGAATACATATCTTAGTTTAACCATCTATCAGACAATAATTTGTCTGAAGATGAGACTATAATACACAAACAGCTATTCCGACTGTCACAATCCATATTTATGAGTCATTAGAGAAAGAACAGCTTACATGAGGTATCTTCATAGACCTAAAAAGGGCCTATGAAGCCATACCCTGCAAAACTTCAGAATCAGCGTCTCAGCATTAAATTGTGTCACTACATAATTACAGGACAGAAAATTTACAGTCAGGCAAGGTAACATTACTTCTGACAGTAGTATATATTTTGCTGGAGTTCTGCAAGGTTCAGTCTTTGGTCCCTTGCTAGTCTTGGCATTCATAAATAACTTCCCTTTTGAACATTCACAACTAAACTGTGCACTTTATACAGACGATATAATTATCTACAGAAGCAAAGCCTTCTTTACCAAACTCCAATATTGTCTCAATAATACCTCAGCTGCATCTGGGACTGGCTAGGAAATATGGATCTAGTCATAAACCGTTACAAATCACATACAATGTTATATTTGGTACCCATCAAATACTCATAAATCATTCTGGTTTGCTTTTAATGAACACATTGGACAACTCATTCCCCATACTACCCAGCAAGGATGTCTAGGTGTCATATTCAGTCAACAACTAACATTCACCTAACACATGCAGCAGATAATATGGGATGTCATGAACAAGCTAAGATTGACGTATAAACGCATCATAGTACTGCAAGATTCCATGAGGGCTGTTACCACCCAAATGCTAATACTCAGTATTGAATAGTTTTCCAGTTATAGTATGAAACTCAGCCCAGCCTAGAGCACTTATAAACTGCAAACCATTGTAAAGAGAATCTGTCAGTGCATCTCACTATCTTTCCCAAGGGAACACCACTCTACCACACTACAAACAGCCAAAATGGTTCCAAGTTACAGAAAGGACCTCCCTTCACCTTAACTTTCTGACATTCAAATTTTAAACTACAGATATTTCCCTTGTCTAGTTGCTTACCTCCTCAAATAAAAAGTAAATTACCTCATTTGCTCAACCAGTGATGATACCAATACATTAGTCAGAACTCTTTTTAACAGTCATATGAAAAAGTGCCTTTGCAAATATAACACCTCTTTCTTGAAATTCCCTTTTACAAGAAGCCATTGAATTCATTACAGTCAAGCAAGAAGCATATCAAACATCTTAAAACAGAATACAACTGCATCTTACTTAACAATGGCTACTTGAAAATAACCAGAGCAACAAACACACAAAGATGCACAGATTCCTAATACTACAAAACAGATCAGCTAATATGTAATATTTTATATATATATATATATATATATATATATATATATATATATATATATATATGTGGGCCCCCTTTAGAATGCCGAAATTCAAAACTTGGAAACCCATATGATCGCAGACCATATGTTCGAAGTTTTGAAATACTGACATTCTGAACGGGAAATCGCATACAGCACTGACCGGGAGATTTCCCTTGTTCTCGCTGTAGTGCGATCACAGAGTTGGTATATTTACGTAGGGGGGTTGTGGGGGGTGCAGGGAGGTGAAGCTATACACAGTTTAATGTGTGTTTTTATATTTTTATGGATCTAGTTCACATTTTCGAACATTCAAATGTTCAATCATATAGTATCGGCCATATGATTTTCGAACATTTGAGCGTTCGGTTATATGAAGTAGACCCATACATATATATATATATATATATATATATATATATAATATTATAGTATATATATATATACATATATATATATATATATATATATATATATATATATGTGTGTGTGTGTGTGTGTGTGTGTATTGTAATATAAATTGTTTGTACTACCACGGTGAAACCTGTTTATGACAAGGCTATACTATTAAATGAAAAGTGTGTATGAAACATATTCTTGCATCCTTATATGGTTGCAGTTAACCTTTACTGATTTCACATGTTCATGTTGTGTTTAATATTCTGTTAATGCCATCTGAGCTTAGGATATGGCTGAAAATGGGCATCTGCCCATCCTACCAAGCTGGTCAACAAACAGAAGTAAATATATAAATAAACAACTGAACATTGTAAAAATGCTTTCACATTGAACTGATTATTAATAATACAGGATATGGGATACCCTACAATTTTATAATACCCATTTCCACAAGGACATGCATGGTACAAAGAAAGTTCAGAGCACAGTGTCTGCAATAGTTTGGACCCTGCCCAAGAAACACAATCAAATGAACTTAATACATGTACAGCAAAGGTAAGGCTGGAGATGATACAAACATCTTATGTGAATCAATAAATACAAGAGGCTAAGATATTTCTAAAAGTGATATATAAGAAAGAGGATGTGCAATTTAAATATAAAAGGTCACCACAGAAAAACAAAATGTGTAATTGTGTGGAGATGTCTTGAGTGGTCTGGAGGCTCATTGGAATATGTTTGTGGAGCTACCCTAATTTTCAGTATTTGTAAAATGAGTGGACAAAAGTCAAAGTTGGTAGGTTGAGGATTTGAAGCTCACAGCTATATTTATCATCCTTATTAAATGCCCTTCCCCAACTGACACTAACTGGTCTAATAAGGAGAGACTATCACAGTGAAAGTCTCAGTGCAAAAGGTCATATATCAATTACATAAGTAGCCTACTGAAAAGGAACAAACTCCAAAGTGGATCACATTTTCATTAGTGGACACACCGTGTAGTCAAATAGATTAAATAATTTATAAATAATATCAGTATCATTTCATCCTTATGAGACTCATCAATACAGTTAGCATGTGTATTTAGAAAACGATTTTTGGAAATATGAAAATATAAATGATTTTCATAAATATGGAAAGCTCTGTCACTATACTCTGTATCCTACAGACTGCTAAGATGTGACCTGTGTCTAGCATACAAGCCATCTTCTGACTCATTACTGATGGATTTATTGCATATCAGCATTCAAATGGCATCAGAAACACTCTTGTGTAGGAGTCTAAACCTCTTCTGCAACATCAACAGAATGGTTTGGAGAGACAGGCATATCTCACAGAGGATACCACTGCTGCAGAACATTCTCCCCATTGACATAAAACAAAGTTCATCCTTGTCTATATTTAAGTGCAATGTAGATCTATGGATGGAAACCAAAAAATTTACCCAAGGACAGCCCCCTGTACTACAGATGGATAGATGCAGTTCCTAAATGCTTTATCCCATGCATATCCCCCTCAAATTATCTATGTATAATTATCGACCACGAGATGGGTAATCGTATTAACCAATTGTTTAATGATAATTATAGAACTATAAGTTGCACAAAAAGATTTATAAAGTCTAGGAAATGATGAATTCATTGTTGTTAAATACATGAGACCCAAACTTGAGTATGAAATAAGAATATGGAAACCTTGTAAGAAAACAAGCATGAGCAATCTGGAAGGGGTACAGCAGAAATATACCACGGGCATCCATGGATGTGAAAATTTAAGTTACTATGAAAAACTAAAATATCTGAACTTGTACAGTGTCCCATATAGATTTTTAAGAGGAGATCTTATTCAGGTATATAGGGCATTTAGAGACAAGTACCGAGTATCATCAGACAACCTATGTAGAAGATTCTATAGGAATGAGAAGTGTACTAATTGGTTCTCTGACAGAGTAGCTGATGCATGGAACAGACTACCAAATTACATGAAAGCAAGTACTAGTTTAGATATTTTTAACAGCCTGGACACATTATGGGAACAAGTGTTTTGGTATAGCGGGAGGCTAGAAGGGTGTTAATGCCCCTGCTTGAAATATTTGGATGCATGTATGTATGTAGGTATCATGAGTAACTAGTTTAAGCATCACAAGTAAAGATATGGATATAATAAGGTCATGCTATAAAATGGCAGTGGATCTACAGAATAGGGAGCTATGGGTGGTGGCTGAGATAGAATAGAGATGGATGGAGAGAGAAAGTAATTGCAAAAACCTTGTTGTTCATTTTCTTCTTTTTGATGTTAACTGTTGTATTTCTTCAGTCATTTACATGGTGAGCTACTCTGTCAAGATGAGCTTGGAGTTTATTATTATATTTAACTGAATTGCAGTTGTGTACTTGGAGCCTGAGAAGTTTGGGAAGTTCTTAGAGATTTAAATGGAAGTGCTAGATGTGTTTAATCTGACTAGCTATCACAGTAGATGTAAACTAAACAGTTTTGGTGTGGTGTACTTTTAATATTTAGTTTTCTTTACCCAAGAACCTATCCCACATAACAATATGAGGTAAAGCACAAAACTAGAAAGGGCAAATATTGGTAATACACAGGCACTTCAACATTTATATTAGTATAAGGCTACAACATTTACGTGCCATTTGCAGCTACAGAACTACATATCCTGTAAAGATTTTATTGTTATTTAGGTATTCTAAGTAAGTTGACAATAAAAGGTGTTGTTTTTCATTATAAATAAATGAGGACCTCAGTACATTTTTTTAATAATGTACTCATTAAGATTCTATGCATATGCGTTCTCTGATTTGTCCTTATACCACAATATACTTTAACTCCTGTATATAATTTTGTATTTTAGTCATAGAATTTGACATCAAGGTGCTGGCTCTCATAAAACACCTGTGGTAATTTTAGAAAGGTTTCTGAGCCTGATGAGTCCCTTGCCTCTGATCATGGCCCTTATGGGTGCACAGAATGCAACAGACTAGACCAGACTCTGTTGCTGTAATCTTACATTGTAAAATGACTATTTTTAACAATTGTACCAAAGCTAAAGACATGTTGCTTTAAAGCTTGTGAAGAGCCCTATCTGATCACATCATACTAAAAGTCATACAAAGTTAGAAGCAAATATCTTGAACAAAACAATGTCAAGGATTGCAAGACTTAGCACAAGCCATGAACTAACTTTACATGGTGGACCACTGGAGAAGAAATAACCTTTAATGGCATATATGGCTGCATATATATTACCTGTAGCAGTGAATAGTTTATGCCACTTTAACACCAAGGACAAAAGTTAGAAAATAGTGCAGATGGAAGAAAAACGTTAACTATAAATGCACAGATAGTGCATTGTTTTCAAGCAAATCTCACTTCAGCAGAAGTGTAAGGCAGTACCTTTTGGACCGTTGTGCTGACTGAAATAGTAAAGACATGGCCAGTCCTGTGCACTGCATTAGGCATTGCCTAGTTCTTAATGCATGTGTGTGGGCTAATTCACAGCTGCATGTCTCATCCTGCTAAAGGAAGAGGTGAATATTCATGCCAGACTTAAAATCCCTGGCTAGCTGAGACCTTTTTCTCGGTTTTCCACATCATTACAAAAGAAGGAGGGAGCAGAGAAGGGAAAAGCTCATTACTCAAAAGGTGAAAGATGCACAATGCATTACTTGCCAACTTCTTCATCTTCCTGTGGCAGTTTTCCTTTCAATTATTAAGACAACCATCCCTGGCAATAAAGTGATTAATGTACACACCCACCTCCTTATCTCCTGTGTATACTTGAGCAGCATGTCAGTTCTGGTCTCCTGATTATAGTTCAGAAACAGGCAGAGGGGAAACATCTGCATGGTACATTTATTTAATACCCCTTCATTTTTTACAAGGGAAAATGAGTGAGGATTTTTACTTTATTAATAATTCCACACAACATAAATGTATTTCACTATGGTCAAGACAATTGGTATGTTTCAATTTCAGCATTATAACATGCTTTACAGAGTGTGTCTGACTGTTTCACAAAATTCCCCTATTACTACGCACACTCTGTCACACTACCATTCTACTGCAGAAAGTCGATTTTTTATGTTTAATTTTGCTCGTAAGGATAGATATTCTTAATGCTGCTACCGACTCCATATAACAGTAAAATACAGAACTAGAAAGAGTATACTGGTGACACAGAGGCCGCATCAACTTCACCATTTGTATTAGTATAAGTCTACAACATTTCTATGCCAGTTTCAGCTTCAGGAGAAATACATATCCTGTGAAGTTTTTGCTGTCATCTAGGTATTCCAAGTAGGTTACTTTCATATAATATTGGCAGTAAAAGTTATTTTTTCAATATAAATAAACAAAGACCTTACTATGATTTTGAAAACTGTATACCCTTTGAGATTCTATGCAGATGTGCTCTATGTTTTGTCCTTATACTACTATATGTGTATACTCCTGTATATAATTTTGAATTTTGACTATATAATTTCTTGCTTCTTGCTATATATTATTTGTACTTCTGTAAAAAGATTAGAAATTATTGTCTATTTCTGGAACATTTGAACCCAAGTAATAGCTGAAAAGTGTTAATAAACCACCCTACCCATCCTGTAAACAAATAAAAGATACATAAATGCATCCATTTGTATTTTCATGGCTGAAAAGAAAAAAAAAATGTTTTGTTTGATCATAAATTTTTGCTACAGTATGCAAAGTCCTGGTTTATACTTATAGGATATCATTCTGAGAATGTGAACATAGTAAAAATAGTTTTGGGCAAGATGAACTAACTCATCGAAAATTACAACAAAGACTTCCTATTTCACAGAATAAACTGTAATTTTTGACATCTACAAAATATGTTTTAATGAACTATAATATTAAATAAAGAGGTATGTAAACATGACATGTCTTTAAAAAAATAAAGCAGAACTTTTTTTTAATAAAAGGTTTAGCCATCAAATTTCACCTACACCATTCATCTATCCCCTCTTGTGAGAGAAATCATGGTTTTCACAGACACAAAAACACCAGGGATTTATTCATATGTGCTTAAATAATCTAGCATGTACAGAGTAGCACTCCTAAGGATAAGGCTTTCACCAGGCCTAAAAGTGGATGACACTTGCTCATGCAAGTGATGTTTTTCCTCAATTTTCCTATCCCCCCAACCCACCCTTTAAAAATGTAGGACTTTCCACTAGTTCCCAATCTTCTCTAGAGATTCAGAATGGGCAATCAGGGTCACATCATCCTGGGACAGGAGACTAGGTAAAAGCCTCATTACTCATCTTCCGCATTGATTAGGCATTGACACATAGGATTCTAGACAGACCAGGCTCACTGCCCTGTTTCTGGGCCAATGTGAAAACTAAGAAAGAGAATCTTGAAGCAGCAATTACATAAATTCATTTAATTGCTAGTTTTATGTAAACTGGATATGTATTCCTATGATTTAGGCAAGACAACTATTTTAAAAAGTTGAAAATTGGCAAATGAAAAGCCTTAATATACTACAAACAAGGCAAATAATAAGGGCCTCTGGTTGACAAAGTATGCAGATGACTACAAACTAGGTGTGGTCATTAAATCCTCTAAAGACACAAATATCCTTCAAGATGGTCTGATGCACATAAACAACTTGCTAAGAGCCATGGAGTAAAACCAATGTGAAAAATGTGTAGTAGTCTCTTTAGAAACCTGCCCACTTCTGGAAGCTACCACATTGATAATACACCCATAAAAGTAGATTCATTGCTCAGGGAACTGGGAAAGCATACTAACAGTAACCTGACCTTTGACCACCACATGTCTGCTGCGGTGAAAAAATCATTTGACTCTGCACAACTTAAAAATAAGGGCATGGAATTCAAGTCCAAGGAGGTCATTGTTCCATTGCACATGGCTCTCATCAGACCAGTCATTGAGTACAATGCATCCTTCTGCATGTACTTGAGCAAGACTTGCAACATCTTGAGATACCACATAGGTTACTCATAAAAAGAATACAGGGAGTAAACAACAAGTCCCATGTGGACTGTCTGAAGGCCCTATCCATGTAATCAGCCTCCTACAGACAGCTGCACAATGATCTATGCCTAGCCTAAAAGGTACTCTCTGATCCCACACTATTGGATCTGTTACACATCTGCTAAACAAATAGCATCATAAATATCCATTCTAAGGACCTAAACCTTGTCTGTGCCATAACAGGATATGTTGGATGTACCAATATGTGTTTGAAAGATTACTCCTTCTCTGAAAGCGTTTTCCCATCCATGTGAAACAAATCACATCACTAACCCTATTCAAATGGATTGGAAACTGTTAAAGTACCCCTGGTTTGGTGTCTAGGTTCCTAATGGTCAGGGGCAATCTGTGAATGCTTGATATATACAAACCTATATCATAACTGCAAATTTCCTTGGGGTATTGACACGTCTGCTATATTTTGTTAAGTTTGCATCTATTTGTACTATTTATTATCATTATAGCTGACTAAATTTCTTTGGGCACAGATGAATATTTGTAGGTTTATGTTCCTTGCACCAAGATGGAATTACTGTGCATTGTGCTAATGAACAGAGATACTTGGTTTGCTACCCTGGGAATCTGGTCCTAAGCATTGTACAGTATATGTATTACATTTATTATTATTATTATCAATGTAAATGGCTCAACAGGTAGCACACTCACCTTTGAAGACTGGCAGGCTGTGGATTCTATTTCCCCCACCTCTAGGTGATATGATTGCTGATAGTGTAGTGCAACATGAGGGGATGCTGCACTCCTGAGTGTGCCATTCTTCAGATGAGTTGTTAAACTAAGGTTCCTATCTGCTTGAGTTGGTGGTAGCTCGGGTAAATGTAAGACATTCCACAACACCTATCAAAAAGAGTAGGGATCCTTCATTTAACACAACATAAAAAGTGCTATTTACATAGTTACAAAAAGTACATATCTACAGGCACATATATACACATTTCCTTTTTTTACTATTTATCCTTTTTCTTAAAACATCTTTATTGCTATTCTTCCATTATTGACTCCCACTCCTTTTTCCACAACCATAATCTATTTTTGACAATTTATCAGCCAAAATTATTTTCCCGTTAAACAAAAGTTCATTCAATCTTTCATTCAAAATAACCCATATTACCTAAAATTAATTCTTATCTACCCTTCTCACATATTCTTTCTTCTTGTTTTTATATCAACATATAATCATATTCAATTGTTTGTCATTAATATTCTCAAAAACTTTTTCACACAACTTTTTCCAGAGTTTCACCACTCTTTACATGTCAAAAGAACATACTCTGTTGTCTCTTCCTCCCCACAAAATAAACACACTTTTTCAACTTTCCTTTTGTATGTCATATTCCCGTTTACTGATAATTTATTTATTGCCAGTTTCCATAGGAAATCCTGACACTCTATTATCTTGGTACACCAATATTTCCTTACTTTAATGGCTTTAATCACTTCTTCTGGTAGATTTTCCCACATATTTACATAATAATATTGTTTAATCACATTATTATATGACATCCTTCTATCTTTCTCTATATTATCAATTTTTATTTTCCACATTAGTAATTTTTCTTGATAATTTTTAATTTCTTCATTTGCATAGTCTTTTTCTCTTTTTCTTATTCTCATCGTATCCTAGAACTTTTGACACTTACATTCTCACTATTAATTTCTCAGTATCTTCCTTTACCCAGTTTAACATTCTATGCAAGCTTAAAGAAGAAGAACAAATGGTTTTAGTTACCTCAGTCACCCTTCATATTCAATTATATATAATACATCTCTTTTCATTGGGTTTAATCTTGAACCCCATATGGAAGAAAATGCCAATTACACAATTGTCTTTTCATATTTTTGGGATCATATAAACATTTGAATATATATATATATATATATATATATATATATATATATATATATATATATACATATATATATATATATATATATATGTATATATATGCTAGTTTTCCCATTAATACAGAATTTACCAGATAAAACTTTTACCTGAATTCTAATCTACACATCCTCCACAGAAGATGTGTTTATTTATTTATCAAAACAGTGTAAGAAACTTCTCTGTGTGGAAGATTTTCAGTCCATATATTTCTAGTTAATCACTGTGGATTGTGGACTTTATGCATTTACTTTAGCATTTATGGACTGAAAATCTTCCACACAGAGAAGTTTCTTATACTGTTTTGTTTTTAGACCCACTACACTTTAATGGGTTGTTTTGAGACTTCGGGGATACAACGGAGATTACTTGTTTTTTTTATTTATTTATTTATCAAACCCTCCCATTGCATCGCAACTACATTTTTCCCAAATTTTATCCCTAGCAAAGACACTTCATTCACTGAAAAATACAGCACCCCCTAATTTTCACCTCATCCTCCAGACCTTTACTTTTATCTTTATTTAGTGTCATTCCCATTTCCTTTAAACATCCATTCAGACAAAGCAACGCTTCCCACATCCGTATTTTGTTCTTAGCAACTACAACTATATAGTCTGTGTGTGTCAAAAGTACTGGCATCACCACCTCTTTTTGCATCACATATCTAGCATCTTTCATTTTATAAGTTACTTCACTCACTATTGCATTCATTACCAATGCGAACAATATTCCACTCGTGGGACATCCGTGTCTTATGCCACAATTCATATGTGTTCTTTTACTGAGCCACCCATTCACTAACACTCTCACTGAATTATTTTGATACACTAACATACACACTCTCCTAATTCTATTACCGTTTCATACTTCTGCATAACATCCCACATTGCTTCATGTCCTTTTGTATCAAATGCCATGCTAATATCACCTACCATAAGTTTCATATCCTCTGTTTTACTTATAATACCATCCACAACTTTCCTCACAACAAATAACAATTATTCGCAACCCTTCCTTATTATACCATATATACTATCTTTCATAATATCCTTTGTTCTTCCTTCTATTCTTGTCTGTATTGTTCTCATAAAAATGTATAATCTGTGTCATTTAGTGTGATGGGGGTCTCCATTTTTTATTTCATTCTTTTCATCTTTCTTCCATGTAAATTTCAATATCTCACTACATGACTTTTCATAAACAAATCCTTCATTTAACCTTTCATTAAGTACATTTATAAAATACTATCTTTGCCAATCCATTAATTTCTTGTACATTGCATACCCTATACCATCTTGGGCCTGCTACTGAATCACCATTTACTTTCCAAGCTATAAACCAGTTTGCTCTTCCTGTTCTAACTTACAGTTTTAGAGTGACTGACTGGCCCCGAAAGGTGTTGTATCAGTTGTACAGGAAAACAAGAATGAAACCAGAAGTAGATAAATATCAGGCAGCAAATGAATGTGCCAAAAATCAAAAGAAAGAATATAAGGTGAAGGATCAGAGGAGAAGGCAAAAAATGTGGAAAATGCATAAATATAGCTGCAAGTATAGAAAACTCTTGGAACAACCTCATGTCGATCAGGACCGAATGCAGGAATAACTAAGGAGAGGTAAATTTAAACCAAATGCTGAAAGGTTAATATTGGCGGCCCAGGATAGTTGACTATGTACAGGTTGGTTTACAAAGTCCACTGAACATGTAGGAGAAACAAGCAAATGCAGGTTTTTGTAAAACAGAATTGGAAACAGTCACACATCTTTTTGCTGGGTGTGATATAATAATGGCAGAATGACTGAATACTGAAAGGCATAAAAATGTGGCAAGACTGTTGCATTGGGATTATGCAAATATTATAATACTGAAATAGCCGAAAAGCATTGGAAACATGAACCACAAAGCATTATAGAGAATGATTAAGTTTATATCACATGGGATCACCTATTAACAACAGTTCAAAAAATAGATGCAAGAAAACCACATATAGTAGTCCATAAAAAAAGACAAAAGTAGCATTGATCATTGAAATTGCTACACCCAGTGACACTACCGTTTCTTAAGTACAGAGAGATACAAAATCATAAAATACCTGGATTTACAGGCAGAAATGAGGGCGATGTGGAGGAAGGATACTCAGACAGTTTCAACAGTAGTAGGAGCAATGGGCTTTCTAATAAAAAGAATTTACAATCGTACTTAGATGCATTACCGATACATGTAACTGTATGATTTGCAGAAGGAGTCAATTCTGGGCACATTGTGGGTGCTCCAAAGAGCACTTCTGGCTAACATCAAAGATTAAAACAATACTGATTTCTTGAACTTTAATCATACTTTGACTTAGTAATTGGGTCCATTCATGTCATGGTATTAGAAACCCAAAAGACTTGGAGAAATTAAATGTGGGCCTGATACTGAATCACCATTTAGTTTCTTAAGTAATTTGTCCAATTCACTACTAGTAATTTCTTTTTCAAATTCTTTCTTAACTCATTCTAGTTTTTTTTTTTTTACTTTCCATTCTCTCTTGTTTTCCTTCTTTTTAGTCTTAGACATATTTTCCACATGCAGTACTACAAAACTCATAATTTACTCTTGTGTTCTTTTTACCTGTCTTTTGTACATTTTTTTTCCTCTCATAATACTAATATCCTCCTTTACTATTTTACTCAAATATGCAGATACTTCCTCCCTTCTCCCTTGTAAAATATCTTTGCCTAAACAGTAATGTCGTAACTTTGTTAATCTCTTTATACATTTCTTCTTCTATATAGTATATCATAATACTTGTATTATTCTCTAAATTGTCTAATACATTTATACACATTTTCTCATACTTCACTTTCTCTTCCTTTTATATCATCCTACCATTGGAAAAAAAAACTTTTTATACTTATTTTTACATTCAGTCCACCATTCAGACCCATTTATAGAAGGTGTTCGTGGTTATATAATCCTTCCACAAAGTGCAATACTTCCCACTTTTCAGTTTCATCCCACAATGTCTTATTTATTCTTTTCATTCTTTTTATCCCCTAAATATTTTAATATACTCCCTTTCTTCCATCACTTCCATCCATATTGCTAAACAGTTTGACAAACCCGTCTGTAACTGTATCAGCATCTGCTGCTCCCTAGCCTTCTGATGGTACAAAATAATCAATTTCAGATCCAAGTGCCCCTTATATAAGTCTGATAATTTTTGTTCCACACAGTTGATTTATCACATTTTATCACTATTTTACATCTTTCCCTTTCTTTGTATATATTTCTCCTTAAATCACAATTAAAGTCTTCTCCAATTATAATGTTCATGTTAACCACCACATAGTCTAATATTTGATGAAACAGAATCCCTCTTTCCTTGCTAGTTATATATGCACATAGTGTTATAATTCTATAGGCGCATTCTCTCCACCTCTCATCGACAACAGTTAACCAACATTAGATGTAATATTTTCACTGTTTTTTTTTTACATAACACAGTCATAACACTTCTTAAGTTCCAGGTTATATTTCCATCCTACAATTTTTCTGTTTGCAGTCTTTCTTCACTTTTCAGGAATCTTACGTCCTCTAACAGAATAACATCCACATCACATTTTAGCACACAGTATGACGAATACTGTTCATATTTGCTGAAATCAATCAAAAATGTTGCTTTTCTTTCTTTTTAAGTTTATGGAAAATATTTTAAATTTTCATTTTCTTGTTTTTGCTCTTTCCTTAGTTGAATATTTTTCCTGGGTTTATTTACAAATAATCACTGATCCTCAGAATTGTTTTTTTTTTATTAGCTAGAACTTTAAAAAATATTAGTATCAGTCCTTTCTCCTGACCTCTCCTCCTGCATACACTCTCACCTCTTAATTTTTTCTCCTCCATATTTTTTCTTGTTCTACAGTTTTTCTTCACCTGATTCACCCTCTTCCCCAGAGTCTTGTTATTCTCCTTCATGTATGTTTTATTCTCTTTCTCTTTCTTTTTTATTTACTGTTTGCTCTTGACAAACCATCCCTTTTTTAATACACCCTGCATTCAGGCACACATCTTCTTGCTCTATCTCCTTCCTCTCACCGCACTGATTACACGGTACCTTTGTACCTTATCACAATCATTAATTAAATAAGAAAAGT
The DNA here is from genome assembly GCF_019279795.1 of Protopterus annectens. Taxonomy (NCBI): domain Eukaryota; kingdom Metazoa; phylum Chordata; order Ceratodontiformes; family Protopteridae; genus Protopterus; species Protopterus annectens. Next base: position 412,275,823 of record NC_056727.1, read on the forward strand.
CCCCGCACAAGAAACATGATTTAGGCTGGCCAGCATATCTTAATGTCCCTCTATGACCAGCCACAAAAATAACATTTGGCAAGTGTTTCACCATGTTTTTTTTTTTTTGACATTTCAAAACATTTTCCAGTCTCCACCCTCCATTCCATACGTTTATCTCATCTCTATCTTTGACAATATTATCAACATTTTCACTGTTTTACACAGACCCTGCATGCATTTTAACACTGTCTTCTTCTAGTTCATTAGTTCATCAGTTCCAAACTGCAAAGTAACATTTTTTTAAACATTTAAGTTACTACCGGAAGACAAAATAATTGTTTTAAGGATAAATGTCCTTCTTTTTGTTACACGGTTCCAGAAATTTCATCATCAGTCCATTAGTTTCAAATGTTAAGTCACAAAAAGTCTCTGTCCCAAAGACCAAAGTGTCTCATACACAATATCTGTCTCATTATCATTTTTTTGTTATTTTCCCAGTTGGTCTTCTCTTCTTTTTATAAACAGTTTTACTTACAGTTTGTTGCTGCTGTCCTTTTTTGCCTGCTGTCACTGCTGCATATGTTTTAATTACTACATTATTTACTGCCACAAAACCAGGCTTCTTATCAGTTTGTTACTGCTTTCCTCTTTTACTTTCTGTTACTGCTGCATAAGTATTAACTGCCGCATTCTTTGCTGCCACATCACCTGCTTATCTTTCCACATTACCATCCTCAGCACTTCTACAAAAGTTATCTGCCATCTC
>NC_056727.1:412281570-412351570 GCF_019279795.1 Protopterus annectens
TTTCTCATTAATGGTTTGATGTTGGTTAACTTTACTTTTTGCAAGACTGATAGATTCATGTTACTTTGTAATGTGCCATTATTTTGTAGTTGATGCTATGATATTACATTGTGATTTATAATTGGCCCTTTATTTAGTGTAGTATATCATAGTTCCAAGTAATGATAACACAGTTCTGCCATATAGTGCAGAAATCTGTCATAGGCATGGTGGTTGGCACAAAAAATAATGTATTAATACATTTGTACATTTTAACTCTTTTTGCCACAAACTTCCTGTCATCCATGTCATCCATTTGCCCATTTAATCCCCCCACACTCCTATAATAGGAAAAAACAAGAAGGGAGAGGAAAAATATGGAGACTTTGACTGTTATCCTACAGGAGGTAAGGATTTTTTTTTCTGTTCTTAACTGCCATTACCTTGTTGGCCACCAGTCATACTGCAATGTCTGGTTACACAGTATTTTTGCAGGGGATAGCTTCTGCATATTTCTGATACATTTCTGGAATGCAAATACTGGTTGGCCAGACTCACACCTCTGTATCCTAATGCCCTGGAGGGTAGTATTGGGCTTTATTTAGCAAGACTTATTTAACTCATTCCCCTCAGGACTGACCGATCAGTCTTCAGCCTGTCACTGCCATCTCTTTCTAACCATTTCCTTCTGCATCCCAGGTTCTAACTGAGCATAGGTCATCTGGGACACAGGTCTTCGTCTATTTACAACAGCAAGGTAGTTTATATGTATCTGCTTATGGCCCAGGTGGAATGTGTTATCCATATTTCTACTTATTTTCATATGTGAACCAGGAGATTACAATCCTCCTCCTCGTGACACAAAATGGTTTCTAACATCCCATAGCTCTTTAAATAACATACAACTGAAGAGCAGGGTTTGGAAAGAATGTTAGTAAATAGAGATTCATTGAGTCATTCACTGTACAGTAACTATTTCATTATGCATGTTGTTGAACTAAATAATATCAGTTTAATTTAGCATTTACACTACAAACTTGATGTTAAAAGATTACAATAATAAGGCCTTCTACAACCACATCTGAAAAGCTTAGGTGGATGAGTAAAAATGTAATTGCTAGAACAAAATGTTATCAACATAAAGGACCCAAATGATGCAGGTATCTCATTAGCACAGAAGTCTGGAGCAAATTTCAGGTGACAAAATTGGAATTTTGTCCACTCCTCCTCTCTACAACATGATTCTGACTGAAATCACATTTAAATGCTCACCTCTGTCCGTAGAATCCACATGATATAGTAGCTTAGTGCACATTCTTGATAGAGTATTAAACACTGGTGACATCCCTGCTATTTATAAATAAGCTATTGGAGGTCCAAAAGGACAGCCCTAAAAATTACAAAGTGATCAGCCTTGCAGGCATCTTGTGCAAAGGTGACAAAGAAAGTCATCATGGAACTCTTTCAGATAGACACAAAACACCTTCATCTTCTTCATGATTTAGATGAGTATGGTTTTTCAGAGCCAGCTCATGGGCTGCTGGGCTGCAGCCCTACACTCATAAAAAGAAAACACATAAATACATAAATAAATAAACAATACTTTTTAAATTATTTTTTTATCTACAAAAGTAATATTACTATTACTGTAATAATTTTCAAAACAGACCAGCAGTACAAATTGGGAATAAGGCAATCACTCTTTTTTTCAGGTTTTCCTGCAGATAAAAGCAGCTAACAGGACTGCTGCATGAAGCAGCAAGGTGCCCTTCTTATTGGCAGAGGCTGACTCAGATGATTGGAGTGTGAATGTACTCCCTGTCTCTGTGTGGTGTGTGAATGTACTCCTGCATCTGAATGGATTATAAATGCACTCCTTGTCCCTCTGCAGAGTATGAAAGTACTCCTTGTTTCCATGTGGAGTATGAATATACTCCCTGTCACTGTGTGGGGTATGAATGTAATCCCTGTCACTTTGTGGAGTATGAATGCACTCTCTGTCTCTGTGTGGAGTATGAATGTAGTTCCTGTCCCTGTGTGAAAGTCTGAAAGTACTCAGTGTTTCTGTGTGTAGTATGAATGTACTCCTATCCTTGTGTGGAGTGTGAATGCACTCCCAGGTGCTGTGTGAAGTGTGAATGTACTCCTTGTCTCTGTGTGGAGTATGAATATATGCCTTATTACTGTGTCACTGTGTGGAGCATGAATGCACTCCCTGTCCCTCTTTAGAGTATGAATGTATTCCCTGTCTCTGTGTGGAGTGTGAATGTACCCTCTGTCTCTGTGTGGAGTGCAAATATGCTCCCTATCACCATGTAGAGTATGAATGTACTCCCTGTCTCTGTGTGGTGTATGAATGTACTCCCTATTTCTGTGTGGAGTGTGAATGCACTCTGCTTTTATCCATGCACTTTAGTTTCTTCTTCCAGACTATCAGCTGTGTAATATATGGCTTTGGCCATTTGTACTTTTACTTTCATCCCAATATTACACCAGAGGGGAATGCAGAAAGGAACTATCCCTTTTTGGTGGGGCAGGAAATCACGAACTGTTCCTTGACAGGATTTATATATCCTTGCATTTGTCTTCTCAGTTAGGGATATTTTGGTAGTTTTGAACATTAAACCTTACATGCGGATTATTTTTGCTTGAAAGAAAAATTAAGAATGAGCTTCTTTCCTTACTTGTATTTTTCCCTTCCTGCAGCTTGCCATCAGGGGAATCGTGGTGCCCTTCCTTAATTGCCAGCTCTACCAACTCCTCATGCCACCACTGGACCTACTCTTATAAAAGTCATAGCTGATAAAGAAATCAAGACATCCCCACTCTCGGTCTTGTTGCATACTGGAAGTTTTTTTCTTTTTTAATTTTATGACCCATAGTTCCAACCCCCCCCCCCCATGTTCATCTTGGGATGTCCGAGGGCTTCTCTCCTATGCGGATCACATCTCTCTGCAGGCAGTGACTAGGAGAGTACCCTTCTCCAACAGGATGAGCACATCACTACCTCCTAGCACCTCAGTTGCTTGAGCTGCTAATCAAACTCGGGTTTCCTGGCTTGTAGCTGGAGCTTTATCCCTCATCACCATGGCACTGGCTCTTACTCATGAATTTTTGTTCAGACTATCCTTAAATCAAAACGTGATAAAAAAACCTCTAAGATACACCTTAGAGCATCTAGAACTGTATGAATTATGTGGGCCTCTAGGCCTTCAGACACCCAGCTTAATTCACTTACATCCTCCAGACTTGTTACAGTAGAGTCTTGGCCAGTTAGGATTTGTTAGAAGCATGGGGGGAAGTTAAGAAGAATTGACTAAGTGTGAAAAAGCAAGAAAGAAGTAATCAGTCTGGACTGTTTGGAGCCAGGAGGAAAACATTGGAGAGGCACTGGGTAGTGCAGGGGTAAGCAATGTGCATTGGGAAGGCTCATGATGTTCTTTGTCTACTGCTCCATTTTACCCAAGGCTGGTCTTATTGACTGCAAGTCAGACATCTGATGTGTATATAGTTAGTAAAGTGTCAATAGTGAGTAGGTACATACTGAGGTAGTCAATGAATGAACATGAATGACTGCATCTGTTGACTGATTACAGATAATGGTCATTGACATGCTGTAATAGACCTTCACCCCATTCCAAATAGCCACACATTCAGTTTCTTCCTGCAGGCCGCCTTGCTTTGACATCATTAACTACCACTGATAGTTTTGTCAAAGGCAGATCTTGTATGCTTAAGTTCATTAATATCTTTGAGAGTGTGACCACAACCCTGGTTACCTCAATCTGGCTAAAGCATTCAGCACTCTATTTCATGACAGAATTATACATAAACGCAAAGATCATATGGTATGTGACCTTGCAACAACTTGGGTCCATAACTGGCTACATAGCTGAACATAAGAGGTAAGCAATGGAGAACTCTTTTTCTCACCATGTCACATCACCAGTGAAGCCCCTCAGTGCTCTGTCTTGGAACAAGTCAGTTTCTTTGCAACCTTATCTAAGACACCAAGACTAACTCCAGTGTTTTGCCTACCAAATATGAAGAAAACTATAAACTTGCAATCATTACCCTCAACTGCTGATACCACCTCATTTTCAGACAACACAACATTACACAAGAATATGGATTGGCAATTACCTTACCTACAATGTCAAAAAATACTGCCTTCTGGTGACTGACAGAAAAAAACAAAACAAAAAAAAAAGCTTTGCAACCTTTTGATGGGTAACAACTGAAAGTTGATAAAATAGTAAAAGTCAGTGGAGTCCTTACAGACAATTTTTTTTCGATACCCATAGCACTGCTACCATCTGCAAGGCACATTGAGTTGCTAACCTGATCCTCCATAATATCATTGATTGCAATATGAAGGTAACTGACCCATGAATACAGTTATTTTCAGATTAGTTATAGAAAACTACATCCTGTTCTATAAATTACTCATACAACATCTGGTGCAATTGGAGAATGTTCAAAGATTCCTCACACAGAGAATCAAGGAGTGTCAATGTTCATATTATAGCCATAGACTACAACAGGCCTCAATCTCTCTCTCTCTCTCTCTCTCTCTCTCTCTCTCTGTTTTCTCTGTATCTTACTGCCTTCTTGGATTAGAACTATATCAGACATAAAGACATTAAAAGACTGCTTACTATTTGAAAAACTTTCTTTAGAATGCCCCTGTCAATTTGAACATAAGAAGCCAATCAGAATCATCAACACTTAATATCAACTTTACTGTGAAATTTGGCAACTTCACAAGTCAATGATCATACCATGTGTGGAAAAAATTTCTCCTCAGTTAAATTAACTTCATTAGTCCATTTCTTCAAGAAGGAACTGGATGCTTACATGGCCATGCACAAGTTTCACCGTGGGATCCAGGGCATCAAGCTGTTAGCTAATAGGCACTGAGCTTGCTTAACAAGTCCACGAACCTATAAAGCAAAGCACATGAACTGAACATAAATCACGCAAATGAAGCACTTCATTTAATGACAGAGCACCCCAATTTACACACAACCATTATTACAAGAAGAGGAAACTGTGTACCAAAATGGACCTAAACTACTCTTGCTGCCTGTACCACAGAATGTCTGTTTTTAAACAGACCTGCACTATGTTAGATAGGTTTTAAGTAAAACATTTCATTTTAGGCCATTTGGAAAATTCACTGGGGATTTGTGCTAAGAACACACATATCAGAGTGCTGGAAAAAGTCTACAGTTACCTGTAGAGGAAGGAACATGTATTATAAAACACTGTACCTGTGAATGATGTTGTGAACAGAGAGATGTAATCTAATGGATCATATTTATGAAAGAGAACAGAAGTATGTCCAGGTAATATAAGATCACCCTGGCATGCAATTCTGCTGAATCTCAAAAATAATAAGCTGAACAGATATTGACAGTACAGATATAAACGGTATAGGATTACATGCTGGATTTGATCAGCCCATTTTTACAAAACTTATAAACACTCATGAACACACACATGCACACACACATTCATACACGTGTGTGTGTGTGTGTGTGTGTGTGTGTGTGTGTGTGTGTGTGTGTGTGTGCGTGTGTAATGACACATGATGTTACCAGGACAAATGTAAATAGAAATCTGCTCTTCTGGATGACATAGTACCTACCTCCTTGCATTCCAACCTGTACTTGCCACTCAGTGTTCCATGGAAGCCTTACCCCTTGACATGTCCTGCAAAGCTACTATTCTGAAAATTTTCCTTTATATTTTGTGCTGCTCCAGTGTGAGATGGATCTCCTTCAGGTTCAACAGATTATGCTGCAGCTGTTGACCTTCAGCAAAACAGCAGAAAGTGAAGACACCACACACTTTTTAAATTCAGCATAGGGTCCTTCATATACAAGAGAGAAACAGAATCCATTGCTCTCAGCACGCTTCAGTAATCAAGTGCCTTAAACGCTCTTCTTTCTCTTTTTTCCTTGTATATATTTATGTCTGTTTTTATCTCTTCACACATTTAGTGACTTGCTGATGGAAAATGTTTTAGCATAAGTCTGTTTATCTGATTGCATCTGGCACTGTGTTATTTACCCACTTGTTAAGACTTTGGTAACTGGGTTGACTTCTACCAGACTAGGTCTACTTACAATGGGGATCAGGGAAGAAAGACTGTGCTTTACTCTGAGGGACTAGTAATGATGCAAAACTTAGAGACATGTCTCCATACAGGGGTCATAGCAGCTAACCACAGTTAACATGTTAGCTAACCACAGTTAACATGTTAGGTACAGCTGAAAATAATTAACTGTACATATGCTTCTCAAGCAAGGAATAGGAAAACATTACACAAGCAATATGCATATCAAGCTGAAAGACATTTTCATTTTTCACCCTTTTCAGTCTTGTACAAGGAAATTATCTGTCTGTTATAGAGCTGTTTATTGCCATATTTGGAATCTTATAATAAATGGATCTTACTGTTTCTCAGCTGTGACATCAGTGCTTGGATACATGCATAGATACGCACACACTGAGAGCAAACAAAGAGTGTCTAGTTATTGCATTCAACTCATTCTACATGTGCATTCTACTTTTGACTTGACTGTGGTTCTCTCCTTCAGTTATTGATTTTTTTCACTAATTAAAGCCACATGCTTTTTGCATACTTGCTTCAGACTGTTGACTGATGTTTATAAATTTACTGTAGCTCAATTTTCTCATCTGTCACCCTTTTTCCCTGTAAAGAAATGCCTTCAAACATTTTAAATATATCCTCATAAGCATGAGAGTTTCCTACATCAGTGAACTCATATGTATATTCAAGTACCTAATAATGATATTTGTACTTCTACTAAAAATATATATTATTGTATGGAATGTATGCAAAGTTTGAACACTACAGTCGTGCCGTCTCCCTTTTACTAACATTCTAGTCTACAAATAACCTGTGCTGCCCTAGATTGTATTGTATTCACCATGTTACATATTTTTGTTATCTGTAGACTCCAGTAGCTCACACAGCAGTCTCAATAGGTCTGTACAACTCACTTATAGACTTCACCTTGTAAACTGACAATGTACTACCAGATAGGCCCTCTGCTACAACTGTTCTTTCTTGTTCTTTATAATTTTCTGTTTCAGGCACCACTCCTCAGTTTAATGTTACACTTCTGGTTTCCCTGTTCAGTATACCTCAGTGCACACATTACAAGCATGTCTATGTTTTTGGTAAAGTCCACCTACCACTTATTTGATTAGCTCTCTGATCTGTTCTTCTCCTTCATGTATTCTGTTGTTTATCCTCCACTTGGTCTGTGCTGTATGCATTTCTGCGGTACCTAAAAAGAAGCGGCTCGTCTACTCTTGTGTTTGGTGTCCTCAAAATTGCAGGAAAATAAACTGTTACAATAGGGTCAGACATGACATCAAACAAACTCTGTGCATTATGTTTTTCACCATAAAATACTTAATCTTAATCAATTACTATCAACCAGCTCTGTGACCAATACTCTGTCTAGTCCCAGCTACATAAATATTTATTAGCTTTTTAGTATAGGTCTAACTTAATGGGCTCTTAAGTGCAGCAAAACAGATGTTTTACTGTAGACTATTGGTACTGTCTATCAAGACAAACAAGAATAAGAGTAAGGCAACTTCATTTGTCAAGGAGTATTTTTTGCAGTCTTACACAGCATATTCTCATTTGAGATAATCTCTGCATGCACCCTTCATTAAGGCTCTATCACTTCTCCAGTTATACGTGTTAAAGTGTACAGATTCTTCCTTCATGTCCTACCAGGTGGTGATAGCATGTGCGTTTATGAGTAGCCCTAATAAAGCCTGCACTGTTGATCAGAGCACTTGTAGGGGAAGCAACCAATTTGATACTATCTGAATCATAGTCTTTGTCTTACTATCCACTCTTGCACCCCGTAGTTAATCAGTGACATCACATATTTATTCTCGAAAAATATAAGCAAAAATATGAATTGTTTTGCTTTTACCTTTGCTCTTCTCTTCCCTGTCCTTTTTATGGCTTCTTTTGAATGCAGCATTGTTTTATGCTTCACTTTGCATTTGATCTCCTTCCACCATTCCTGCATGTTTTCGTTAACCGTGAAGTATTTCTTCTGTCCCATGTGTAGGTGTAAGTTCCCTCATTACCATCTCTGCCGATTGAAATTACCCACTGGCAGGTGCCCCTTCCACGGCTGTTGAACACATGACATAAAGAACACCGTCCTCTTTATGTTTATTCTAATTCCCCCCACTGTGTCAGTCACCTGTCAGCCTGCACCCAGACTGAATAACCTGTATGGTAATGTCTAGTCCCACATCAGCTCAGCCTGCCCACCAGACTAGCACATAATAGCAGGCACAGCAGAAACGCTTCTTTTTTTCTCCAGATCTGTAGACTCACACTCTCAGCCTACTTCTTTGACCTCTCTGAAGTCATACACAGCTGAAGAAATTGAACCCTTTATATAACCATGACCAGATTTCACCCTTTAGAACTGAGCTACAAATTAAGGTAGGTGGTACAATGCATCTCAGCTAGCTTTCCAATGTCTGCATATGTCTACAGGCTAATGTTTTATTTATTTTCATTTAACAAATAGTCTGATTGAGCTGTAATAGCCTCTTTTCAGAGGAGACAAGAAGTACAATTGAAACAAACAAAAAAAAAAAAATACAATATTTGCATATTTACACAACTTTTGGTGTTAAACATTACACCCCACAGTATTATATTATAGGTACTGCATTTGTAAGGTCCTAGCTCACATACCTCACATAGGTGTCATAACTGAATGCTGACATATAACAGCAACATGAATAAGGTTAAAAATACATGTTATTGAAAACCATAAGCACTGAACCTGCAAAAGATCAAAAAAGAAAGCAATTTATGTTTCCAGTCTTTACATTATAATCCCCATACCACTAGTGTTTATTTTGTTTGAATGGGGTAGTGTTATGGGAAGGGTTTTTAAGATATGGTGTATGGTTAGGGTTGGGTGTATAGGCAGAGCTAGGGTTAGTACTCTTCCAACACTGTGAACATTTAATAGTTTCTACCATCCTTTATATTTATTGAACAAATGTATGTTCTATAAAATGCAGGGAAACCATATATAAAGACCAACCATGCCAGTTGGCTAACAAGATCCACTAAGGATCTCATGAAACGCAGGGATAAGTCATGGAAAATCTGGCAAAAAAACAAAAACCCATCTGACCTTGCCCAATACAAACAGCTCCGAAACCAGGCTAAGTGCCTAGTACTACAAAACAAAAAAGAATACTAGCTTACATTACTAAATCAACACAGCCAAAACTCAAAGAAATTCTGGAGCTCTCCCAGCTCTTTAATACACCCAGGCTCTAGCAATAATCCTTGCCCAGACCCAAGTAAAACACCCATTGAAATTGCTGCAACCTTCAACTCCTATTTCATAGATGCTATAGCTAATCTAACCACTACCTTTCCCAAGACCAACTTGTCCACCACAGACCTCTCCACAGCTAACCCCAATACACCCTCTATTCCCAACTTTACTCTGTCACCACCTCAACTATTAAACAATTGCTTCTAAAACTCAAACCATGCAAAAATGCCCCTGACAATATACCCACCAAATACCTGCAAATCTCAACCAACTTAGTCGCTTACCCTATCAGCATACTTCTCAAGAGATCTATCCATGAATCCTATATGCCCATCATCTGGAAAAAAACTTATATCATCCCTCTACAAAAGAGAGGCCCCAACATAGACACCACCAACTTCTGCCCCATTACTATACTATCACCGATCTCTAAGATTCTGGAAAAATGCATTTATTCTTAGCTTCTTCACTATCTGACTCACAACCACATCCTCTCCCCAACCCAACACGGATTTAGGCCAGGACATAGTACCACCACTGCCCTCATATACTTCATGGACACGGTCAACCAACCCCATGAAGTTGGTAATATCCTATTTTCACTATTTCTTGATCTTTCTAAATCTTTCGAAACTATATCCCACTCTCTCCTTCTAACAAAACTCTTTAACATAGGTACCTCACATCAAACTCGAAACTGGTTCACTAATTACCTCACTAACAGGCAACAATCAACTAAATGGCAGAACTCTTACTCCCCTTTCCTAAACACCACCACTGGTGTTCCTCAAGGCTCCATTTTAGGCCCACTTCTGTTTAGCATATTTATCAATAACTTCCACACTGCACTCTCTCAAGGCTCAGTCATCCAGTATGAAGATGACTCCACTCTCATCTGCACTGCAAACAACTCTTCAGAACTAGGCCAACTTACCCAAAATGCCCTCACCTCCACCGAAATTTGGATGTCTAATAATCATCTTGCCCTGAACCCCAACAAAACCTAACTAGTAATCTTTGCCCCCAAAAGGTCCACACATCTACAAAAAGAGAACTTCACCATTCAATCCCTAAATAGTACCACCATTAAAATTGTAGCTAGCTCAAAACTCCTAGATGTCATCATAGATGAAAACCTCTCATTCGACCTGCACATTTAGTCCAATGTCAAAAAGACACATCAAAAGCTTGGCACTCTCTAATGACAAACATCTACTCAGTGCATCAGCCCAACTTTCCCTTGCCTCTTCTTTTCTATTACCCTTTCTTTTATACGGTGGCTCCCCTCCTTACCAACATTCAGTCCTCTCTAAAGTCCAAACTAGACTCATGCTACAACAAAATTGCTAAGTTTGCAACTAATGCCTCCTACTCATCCCACCACTGCTTATCATTACACAACCTAAAATGGCTTGAACTCCCCAACTATCTCACCTTTATCCAACTAACTACAGCTCACAAACTCTTTCATAATCCATCCATGTGCCCTGCTCTGTCTTCTATACTTACTTTATATCATCTTAACAGATCACTCTGATCCAACAACCAACTGCTCTTAAATGTAGAAAAACCCAAACTTTTGGCTGGCCAGATGCTTTACTCCTATATCATTGCAAAACTTTGGAACTCCCTCTCCCCAACACGTTCAGTAACCCTCTTCAATACATCTCTTAAACAATACCTCTCCTCATTTTGGCTGCGCACGTGTTAGCACCACATCTCATATAACCTAACTTCAACCATCATAACTATTCTCACCCCGATTCTACTGCTCTGGCATCCTCCTTTCACATCCACCTGCCTTTTTATTTACTCCGCCTCTCCATCCTGTCCACATGGCTCTTCTACTAACCCTCATTGTCCTACCATTGATCTCGTCTGTCTACTGCCTTCTCTTCCTAACCCTTATTAACCTACCATTGAACCAGGAGAGACAGTCAGGTACTCTCGCAGCCTACCTTAATATCATACCATCACTTATATCTGCAGGAGAACTCTCGGATCATGTGGCCCAGGCAGGTATGACCCTAGCCCTGAGTAGCATCCTGCCTTTGCCCAGAATTATACCACAGTATAAGGATAAAATGATTGACTTCAACAAGTGGCTAAGCTTCTGGTGTCATTCAAAGGGGATACAGTATCTGTCTGCCTGGGATGACATGATCGACAGACCACAATGCTTTGCTAGAGATGGTCTGCACCTGTCGCCCCTGGGATTCAAGTTACTGGCTAAGGCTCTTGCCACCCCTATAGTGCCTTTTTTAGGCAAAGTGCAAAGGACAAAACCACCACCATACCAGGTGCAAGAATGCAAAATCTGAAGGTAATGCTACTCAGTCCTAGAAGTCTAAACCTCAAAATGCACTCTCTCGAGGCACTCCTAAAAATGGAGAACATCGATATCTGTGCAGTAACTGAGACTTGGTTCAAGGCTCCAGAGAGCACCCCTGCAATACCAGGCTACAACTCTTACCACACTTTTCAGCCACCAAACCAGGACCAAAACACTAAAGGTGGAGGAGTGTCCATATTCACCAAGGATATTCACACCACCAGGCTAGTTACCCAACACGATGCAGCTGAAATTCTCCAGGTGCAACTAACACTAGATAAGACTGCAATCCAAATTATAGCTTGCTACAGATCCCCCACCATGCCCCAAGATTCTCACTATACCTTTCTAAACATACTGGAAAATATTAAGATACAACCAAACACCCTAATACCGAGTGATTTCAACTACCCTGCCATTAACTGGGAAAACTACTCATGTACCAACACCTTTGCCCAACGGTTCTTGGAATTCATAAATTCCAATGGCCTGGATCAACTAAACCATAGTCCCAACAGGGGCTCCAATATCCTAGACCTGGTCATTACCAACATGGGAAATCGATGCTCCACACCTATGGTCACCCCCTCGTTGGTCAAGTCCAACCATAAGCTACATCCCTCCACCACCCCCCAGTAAGGAAACCTCCATAAAAACTTATCCAAAGCCAACCTCATGCTACTCAAGTCAGAAGTGACAAACGTCATGACCACCCATGCAGACAGGAACTGAAAGCTCGACTGCTGAATCCTACACTAAGGCACTGTATGAGCACATCCGCTTGTGCATGAATCATGCCACCCCAAATAGGACCAAGACACTCTCCTCCAAAAAAAGGAAGCCAATCTGGTGGTCCTCTGCCATAAACAAACTTTGCAACAAAAGGAAGAAACTGTTGCAGAAAAGAGGAAAATCCCAGGATGCAAACAACTCCCTTACCAGCCTCAGTAAGAAGCTGAGATCCCCTCATAAAATCCTCCAAAGCTAGTTATGAAAATAAAATTGCTAAAGATTCCAAAGACGACCACAAGGCATTCTATAGCTATGTCAAGAATTTAAATGGCAATGCTCAGATCTGCTCTGAGATGCAACAGAATGGCATTAAATATATTGATGCCAAGGATATTGCCAATATCTTGTCAGATCAATTCAGTGCCAACTTCACCCCCCTTTCACCCCCTAAAGAGCCCATCTCAATACTGAAAGATTGCCAAATTCCACTAATAACGGCCATGCAGGTAAAAAATGCACTCTCCAAGGCTAAGAATACAGCATCCATGGGACCAGATGACATAGCGGGTTGTGTACTACATGAACTACAAAATGAACTGCGACCTCACCTAAGTGTCAGGTTTAATCATAGCCTCACCTCAGACTTTGTGCCCACTGAGTGGCACACAACTACAGTTATCCCACTCCACAAGGGGGGATCCATCTTGGATCCTGGGAACTACCACCCCATTAGTCTGACAAGCCTGATCTGCAAGGCCATGGAACGTATATTATCATGGAACTTATAAACAAAGACATTGGCAACCTTCAAACACTGGACCCCAACCAGTTTGGGTTTGTGAAGGACCGATCTTGTCTCCTGAACCTGACTGAGTTCTTCGAATCAGTCGCCAGAGTTGTGGATGAGGGTAAGGCAGTCCATACAGCTTATATGGACCTTGTCAAGGCCTTTGACACCATCCCCCACTCTGGAATCATAGATAAACTTACTAAGCTGGGCATTAATCCCTACATCACTTGATGGGTTGCCAACTGGCTTACTGACAGAACCCACACTGTAAAAGTAGCCAACTCCAAATCCAGCTCCAGACAAGTGACAAGTGGAGTACCTCAAGGTTTAGTCCTAGGACCGCTCTTGTTTGGCATCTACTTCTCTGAAGTACAGGCCAACACTTAGGGACTCTGGCTAACAAAGTTCGCAGATGACTGTAAACTGGGAGTCATTATTGAATGCCCAATCGATGTAGATATTCTACAAAAGGGCCTTACAGAAACAGATGCTTTGTGCCAGTGCCATTGGCTCAAGCTCAATGCCAAGAAATGTATAGTTATCCACTTTTGGAAAAAGCATGTACCCATGAATTACAACTTAGATGGCAGTACACTAAACACCAGAAGTGTGATAAGAGACTTAAGGACACAGGTGGACAGTGGTCTCACCTTCGATAACCACATCGCCACAACAGTCAGGAAATCCTTCTGTGTGGCACACCTCATCATTAAGGGCTTTTCATCCAGAAAAAAGGAGGTCATTTTCCCACTGTACTCATCTCTCATTAGACCCATTATAGAATACAATGCCCCATTTGGTATGTACCTTTCAAGACATCTGCAACAACTGGAAAGGCTGCAGAAATACCTCACTAAAAGAATCACAGGCCTAAAGCAGATGCCCTATGCTGACCATCTAAAAAATCTCCAGCTATACTCTGTCGCATATTGTCTACTCAGAGGTGATCTCTGCTTAACATACAAGGCCATGTCAGACCCAGAGCTGTTGGACATGCTACACTTAAAGAAATCCCAATCTCTCAGAGCCATACGCTCCAGGGATCTAAACCTTGTCATCACAATGAACAAAACATGCTGGAGGGATAGGTTCCTGACCCAGAGACTCCCCAGACTCTGGAATAGACTGCCCATACATGTCAAGCAGAGGGCTTCTTTGCCCCTCTTCAAAAGGAACCTTGACGATTGAATAGGAGATAGGAAATTCACCCCTGGGATCACGTCAGTCACCCTGCTAGAGAGGGGTCCAGGGAAGTAAATATTGTGGGAAGAAATAGCTAGGGAATTGTTATGGCTAGGCTTGTATAGGCCCTAGGGCCGATAGCCTAGTACCAACCTATGAAACTATGAACAATATTCACTGACTTTGCTGATTCCTGCAACAGGACTCATATAGTGTATCGCTCAGCTATTACACTTCCTAAACATGTGAAAAATTTAAGTACCTAGTGTCTAATTAGCTTCTGTATCTGCTTTGCACCCACTGCATGAAGTGTCCTACATAAATTCTGCTAGCTGAAAACTACTCATGTGGAATGTTCTTATCTATATACTCTGTAGTGCTTGTATAATATCTTTGATTTGCGAATAATTACTTATGTACTGTTTTTTCACCAATTGTATAAGCTGCCAATAATAAGCACTAAATGTATTAATGTAAATTCTGTATTGTATGTGAAATATCTTATATGTGGAGCTTTTCTCCCTAGGACTCCACTGAAAATGGGCACTTCTGGCCCAGCTGGACCATCCTGGTGAACAAATGCAAATGAATAAAATAATAAATAAATATGCCATTTATTTTGTCTGTAGCCAGTAATAAACGCTTAGTTATATGGTGTGCAAATTTGTGCAATGCACACTCTAACCACATAGAATCATAGGATTATAGGAGGTTACTAGGCTAATGACCCTAGGGCCCTTATAAGCTTAGCCAAGTTTTACCCTTATTTACATGATCAGCTCTTATCACCCCTGTCCAAAAGGGACATAGGTGGAACCCTTGGGGTGAGTTTACAGTTACCCATCCAATTGTCCAGATTACATTTGAAGAGGGCCAATGAGGTACTTGACATGATGTGGGAGTCTGTTACAAAGGTGTGGTAACCTCTGGGAGACAAATCTGTCCCTCCAGCAGGTTCTATTAATGTCACATACCAGGTTAAGGTCATCAGAGTGAGTAAACCGTGTACTATTTGACTTACGAATTTGCAGCATTTCCATTAATGTAGGGTCAAAGACTGCCTTATATGCAAGGCAGAGATAACCTCTGAGTAGTCTGTATGAAACAGAATAAAGTGACAGTGATTTCAGATGGTCGTCACAGGACAGATGCTGAAGACCTTGAATTTTCCTTGTGAGGAATCTTTGTGGTCTCCCCAATTGCTGCAGGTGCTTGGAAAGGTACATACCAAAAGGGACACTGTACTCAATTATTAGCCTGATGAGGGAAGAGTATAGGGAGGTTATAGGTTCATAGATTCATAGGTAGGTACTAGGCTATTTGCCCTAGGGCCTATATAAGCCTAGCCAGAAAGGTACCCTGGCTTTCGCCACCCAAGAAAATTATCTTCCTGTGCCCCTGTCGAGCGGAGCCACAGAAGTGATCCCTGGGGTGAATTTCCTATTTCCCATCCAATCATCAAGATTTTTCTTGAAGAGTGCTAATGAGGTGCTCTGTTTGACATAGATAGGTAGTCTGTTCCAGAGTATGGGGAGTCTCTGGGACAGGAAAGTATCCCTCCAGCATGTTCTGTTTATTGTGGTGACAAGGTTTAGGTCCCTATAACGTGTAGCTCAGAGGGATTAGGATTTCTTTAAGTGGCACATGTCCAACAGCTCTGGGTTTGACATAGCTTTGTATGTTAGGCAGAGATCGCCTCGGAGTTGGCGATATGTGACGGAGTAAAGCTGGAGTTTTTTGAGACGGTCTGCATAGGGCATCTGTTTGAGGCCAATAATCCTCTTTGTGAGGTATTTCTGTGGCCTTTCCAGTTGTTGTAGATGTCTTGTGAGGTACATACCAAAAGGGGTGTTGTACTCTATAACTGGTCTAATGAGTGATGAGTAGAGGGGAACAATGACCTCTTTCTTTCTGGATGAGAAACCTTTTGTGATGAGGTGTGCCACATAGAAGGATTTCCTGACCACTGTGGTGATGTGATTATCAAAGGAAAGACTACTGTCCACCTGTGTCCCAAGGTCTCTTATCACACTTTCAATGTTAAGTAGACTACCACCTATGTGGTAGTTCATGGGTACAGAGTTTTCACCAAAGGGGATGACAATGCACTTTTTGGCATTGAGCTTGAGGCCATGGCTTTGACACCAGGCATCTGTCTCAGTGAGGCCCTTTTGTAGGATGTCCATATTGTTAGGAGTTTCAATTATGATTATATTATATATATATATATATATATATATTATATATTATGATTATATTATATTATATTTCAGTTATAACTTCCTTTTTCTGGAGGCAATGTCCTTACCTATGAGTTGAGCAATATAGAATGGCTTCTTACCAATGTGGAGACATGGTGATCAAAGGTAAGGCTGCTGTCATCCTGTGTACCCAGGTCTCTTACGTACTTAGGGTGTTGTTATTGATGTAGTAGTTAGCAGGAATATCTCTTACTACAAGGGATGATAATACATTTTTGCATTGAATTTAAAGCCATGACTTTTGCACCAGTCATTTGTTTGTATAAGATCCTCTTGTAAGATATTGACATTGTTTGGAGATTCTGTGACTGCTTCCAGTTTGCAGTCATCAGCAAACTTTGTCAACCACAGACCTTTAGTATTAGCTTGCACTTCTGAGAAATGGATTCCAAACAGTAGAGGTCCCAGGGCTGATCCCTGTGGAACACCACTGGTTACAGGTCTGCTGTTTGATGTGGATTCCCTTATCTTGACTATATGAGTTCTATCAGTGAGTCAGTTAGTGACCCAGCTAATGATATATGGGTTGATACGTAGCTACATCAAGGGCCTTGGTGACTGTCTCAAAGTAGTCCATCAGGTTTAACAGGCATGATCTCTCTCTGACAAATCCAAATTGAGTAGGGTCAAGTGTTTGGAAATTATCAATATCTTTGTGAGGGAGTTCACAACCTGCTCTTTAGAGACACAAGGTAAAGGACAGGTGGTAGGGATGTCTTGGGGTAAGTGTGGCGGGGACAGGGCAGTGAAGTTTTTACAGAACCTCTCGGCTAACAGGTTAACAATGTCCACAGGTTCGGTATTTTTGGTATCATTAACCACCAGTTTGGCACAAATCTGGACCTTTCCTTTTAGGTTACAGGTGTAACTAAAGAATGCCTTATGGTTATCCTTAGTTGGGGAAGCTAATTTGGATTTGTTGTTGGCTTTCGAGGACTTCACAAGAAGTCTTATTTGCTTGTTTAAGCTGAGGAGGGAGTGTTTCCAGTTTAGGGCTTGCCCTCTCTTACTCTTAGACAGCGATGTCTTCTTCTTATTGTAAAGCCTGTTAATGGCAGTTGTTCACCAGACAGGTTTGCTCTTCCTTGAGGAACTTGTTTTGGTCCTATCAGGAACAGCTGAGTCAATGAGTTGCTCAGGTGTTTGTGTAAAGCCTTTGTGTAGAACTCGGCATAGTTGCCAGTTCCATCTGAGGGGGAGGTGCAGTGAAGCTGTTTATACAATCCTGTATGATGTTATAATCTGCTCTGGAGACATTTTTAGTTTAGTTGGTGCTTGGGGTGGGTCAGGTGTGATACACCTGTGTAACTTCGAATGAGACTGATTTATGGTCAGATCTACCAGGGAAGACCTCACAATGGGGGGTATTACAGTGGTCATCTGTATCTGTAAGCACCAGATCCCAGATGTTGGCACCCGTCGTGGAGGTGTCAACTAGCTGGTCCAGGGCACTTGAGTTAATGAAGTCAAGGAAGGTTTGGGCAAGTGAGCTTGTGGACTAGTAATTCCGCAGTCAATGGATGGGAAGTTAAAGTCAACCAAAACCATAGTGCTCGGATATATCTTGATAGACTTAAGTAGATCCAAATAGGCAGAGTGGGTGTGCTGATTCATGGAGGGGGCCCTGTAGCTAGCAATGACTTGAATAGGTTTCCTACCAACAGTTAATTACACCTGAAGTATCTCCAGAGAATTAAGCTCTCTAACCAATCTGGAGGTGTATTTTTCTTTAATGAGTATTGATACACTGCCTCCTTTAGTTTTCATGCCATCAGTTTGTGGTTTGAACATGCAGAAGGAGGTATAGCCCGATATGGCTGGGGTGCTCTCCACAGTTCAACTATGCATTCCAAAAGTCACACTGAACTTAGCTTCTATCGTTGTGCTTACTGGATTATAATTGTTTAGACCATTAAGTAGGCTGACAGAATCTGTGCACACTGATACTGGTCAGGTCATCCGGGTGTGGGAAAAGCAACATACAGGTGTCTGCTTTTACCTTATTAAATTATTATTCTCAGCTCATCTCTTTCTGAAACAAGAAACTGAATATATTTATGAAAGGAGTCCTTATCTACTCATTCGGCTTCCTCTCCTGCTTTTCTTTGCCTAGTATTTGGGATCAATGCATGTTTTGGCCTTTTTCTGTGACCTCGTCACTGCAGCATAAGTGGTCTGTTTGGTTGTACTTTAGAAACACAATTGACACACAGGCCTGAATGTACTCATAAAGAGTTAAAAAGGAAAAAAGTCGCTGGCTTTCAGAAGCCATATAGCTAAAACAATGTATGTCCTTAAGGGGCCATTTGCATATATCCGTGTGGCCTCCACTACAGGAGGTTTACGGTATTGACAGTGAAGAATCTAACTTGTCTGGGTCTTTCTTGCAGCTTTTGCTGAATGGTTTGTCTGCATGACCTTTTTACACGTTGTTTGGTTGTTATTTGAGATATTTTGCAGACACCTTAATTTTAATGGACATCAGGCTTGATTTTAAGTTCTGTATTTCTAAAGTACTGCCAGACAGGCCAT
Source organism: Protopterus annectens (assembly GCF_019279795.1). Taxonomy (NCBI): domain Eukaryota; kingdom Metazoa; phylum Chordata; order Ceratodontiformes; family Protopteridae; genus Protopterus; species Protopterus annectens. The sequence goes on from NC_056727.1 coordinate 412,300,753, forward strand.
TTTTTGTTGTACTGAGCAATCAATCAATCAATCAATCTGAAACATGCATGTTGACAGGTAATGGGGTTTGGCATTATTGGCATGATGTACCCATAAAGACTTAAAAAGTAAAAAGTCATGTGCATTTGGAAGCCATGGAGTTTGCATATATCTCATGCACATCCTTTATAGGCGGTTTAAGGTATTACACAGTGAATACTTTAGCTTGGCTGGGCCTTTCTTGAAGGTTTTTTATATACATACACACACACACACACACACACATATATATATATATATATATATATATATATATATATATATATATATATGTATATATACATATAGGTTCATAGGTAGGTACTAGGCTATCTGCCCGAGTGCATTTATAAGCCTAGCCAGAGTGTGTCGGCTTTCGCCACCCCATTGATTAATTAACTGATCCTCTGTCAAGCAGAGCTAATGAAGTGATCCCAGGGGTGTATTTTTTGTTACCCATCCACTCGTCAAGATTTCTCTTGAAGAGTGTTAGTGAGGGGCTCTGCCTGATGTAATTTGGAATTTTGTTCCAAAGTATGGGGAGTCTCTGTGACAGGAATCTATCCCTCCAGCATGTTCTATTTATTGTTGTGGTGAGGTTTAGCTCACTAGAGTGCATGGCTCGCAGTGACTTGGATTTCTTTAGGTGGAGCATGTCCATCAATTCTGAGTTGGACATGGCTTTGTAAGTCAGGCAGAGATCACCTCTGAGTAAGCGATATGCCACTGAGTACAACCGGAGTTTTTTCAGTCAGGCTGCATAGGACATATGTTTGAGACCACTAATCCTCTTGTTGAGGTACTTTTGTGGTCTTTCCAGCTGTTGGAAGTGTCTTGTGAGGTACATCCCAAATGGGGCATTGTACTCTATGATGGGTCTAATGAGTGGCGAATAGAGGGGCACTATAATCTCTTTATTACTAGATGTGAACCCTTTAGTAATTAGATGGGCCACATAGAAGGATTTCCTAACTACTTTGGCAATATGATTGTCAAAGGAGAGATTACTATCTAGCTGTGTCCCCAGATCTCTTATTATTTCTTCTGTATTAAAGGGGCTGCCACCTATGTGGTAATTCGTGTGTGTTTTGTTTTTCCCAAACGGGACGACTATGCATTTTTTGGCATTTAGCTTGACACCATGACTTTGACACCAGGTGTCCATCTCAGTAAGGCCCTTTTGGAGGATGTCCGTGTCAGCCAGAGAGTCAATTATGGCTCCCAGTTTGCAGTCATCGGCAAGCTTGGTTCGCCATAGTCCTCCTGTGTTTGCCTGTACTTCTGATAAGTATATGCAGAACAGTAGGGGTCCCAGGATTGAGCCTTGCAGGACACCACTTGTGACAGGTTTAGAGTCAGACCTAGAGCCAGCTATTCTTACCATGTGAGTTCTGTCTGTAAGACAGTTGGCAACCCATCTCGTGACATAGGGGTTTATGTTCAGGCTGGTGAGTTTTTCTGTAATACCCAAGTGGGGAATGGTGCTGACTATGCATTTTTTGGCATTTAGCTTGACACCATGACTTTGACACCAGGTGTCCGTCTCAGTAAGGCCCTTTTGGAGGATGTCCATGTCAGCCGGAGAGTCAATTATGGCTCCCAGTTTGCAGTCATCGGCAAGCTTGGTTAGCCATAGTCCTCCTGTTTTTGCCTGTACTTCTGATAAGTATATGCAGAACAGTAGGGGTCCCAGGACTGAGCCTTGCAGGACACCACTTGTGACAGGTTTAGAGTCAGACCTAGAGCCAGCTATTCTTACCGTGTGAGTTCTGTCTGTAAGCCATTTGGCAACCCATCTCGTGACATAGGGGTTTATGTTCAGGCTGGTGAGTTTTTATGTAATACCCGAGTGGGGAATGGTGTAGAAAGCCTTGGCGAGGTCAAGGTAGGCTGTGTAAACCAGCTTTCCCTTGTCTATGGCCTTGGTGACTGTCTCAAAGAAGTCAACCAGGTTTAGTAGGCATGATCTGCCCACAGGTAGTGGCTAAGGACAGCATTGGCACAATTCATTGATGCAACATGTGCCCACCTGTGGCAGCTTTCAATGAATTTATGCAAATGAAGACTTAGTGTGTTTCAAATGAGAAATGGTTTTGAACTTCTTATGCTAATCAATAATGACAGATATGCAAAGCTGAAATTGATGAGCATCACAGAATGCAAGTAGCAATCTTTTGGAATTGTATAATTTATGACTTGATAAGAAAATACAGGAATAGAGCATTAACCCTGTCTTTGTAGCTAATGGTCTTTACTCTGGCTATCTTTTTAGACAGGGCACTTCGGGTTTTTTCTAGCTGTGGGATATGTTTGGGTGGGTACATGCTAAAAAGGACATTATATTCTATAAATGTGTATAAAAATATATGTGTATAGCACATATGCAGTTGTCCTTCACCTAAATATATTATTCATTTTGAACTATGTCTGTTGTACTGCTATTGTTAAAAAAAAGCCTACCTGTACTTCTTGTTATTTTGTAATTAAATTTTCTTTATTGTGGAGCTTTTCTCCCCGGGCCTCCGCTGAAAAAGGACCTGTGTCCAGTCGGATTTTCCCAGTCAACAAATGTAAATAATAAATAATAAATAAATGGTCTGATCAGACATATTACAGAGGAATGCTAACTTCTTTTGACCTGGATAAAATTCCTTTAGTTATTAATCAGACTGGAAAGAAAGATTTCCTGACTACTGCTGCTTTGTGTTGGTCAATGGGTAGGAAGTTATCTTCAAATATGCCCAGATCTCTGACAACTGTATCAATCTTTAACGGAACACTGTCTGTACTGTAAGCTGCTGTCAAGATTTGTTTACCAAATCTGACAATGCTACACTTCTTTGCTTTCAAGTCCATTTGTAGCACACCATTGGTTTGTACGGTTTAGCCCCTGTTGCAGTAATATGACAATGGACGCTGAGAAAAAGGTAACACCCAACTTGCAGTAATCAGAAAATGTAGTTAGCCATATTTCTGGGTTAGTGGTTTGGAGATCAAAGAAGTACATGCTGAACAGAAGGCTTCCAGTACTAAGCCCTGAGGATCACCACCACTCACCTATTTGCTTTCTGAGGTGACATCTTCTACTTTACCTTAGTGGGTTCAGTCAACCAATTTGCTAAGGATATTACACTATAATGGTTTACATTTAGGCCTTTAAGTTTATTTACAATCAAGCACAGGGAATAGTGTCAAAGGCTTTCACCAGATCCATGTACAGAGTAAGAAATTTAGTGACCACTGTCTATAGATTCCGTGACTTTCTTAAACAAGTTACTAAACTAAGTAGGAATAATCGCCCTTTGACAAAACCATATTATTTATGATTCTAGTACAGTAAGATTTATTTTCTAGTGAAATATGATTTATTATACCAGGGCTTATGACATCAGAAATAATATGTTTCAGGCTTTTCAAATTAGGCTTGTTAGACGGATGTGTCTATAATAAATGGGACCCTGTTTATGGAGTGGCATAGCAATAGTCATTTTCCATACCTCTGGAGCATGCTTTGTGTCTGTTCTTAAGTTGTACAGTTTAAGGAGAGCTTCTGACAGAGCATGTTTGATGTTGATGATAAAGCATCCAATCAGAGGTTGCTATTTTTTAACTTATTAGAGAGTGCATTAAGGTTAGGGCATGTTCCATAATAGTTTTGGTTGTAGTGGTGGTGGTGGTAGGATTTGGGGAATTTGTAGAACTTCTGTGACTGTTTCCTTTCTGGTGTGAAATTGGTGCTAATTTATCTGAAAGTATATTAACAGTATCTTTGAGATCAGAAAGTGCGATACATTTCTGAGTTAATTCAGAACCTTGTCTATTGTTATTTTTTAATCAACATAATGTAGTTTAAGAAGGATTTGTGATTATAGTTAACCTCAGACATTAATTTTAATTTGTGCTCTACTTTGATTTTACTTACAGCAACTTTAAGATTTTTACTGCTATTTTTTATGGAGTCTTTAATGTGATTTATTATTTTCTTTGATCATCTTTTGTATTACAGAACTTCTTTAATGTGGGTAGATTTTGATTTATTATGAGACTTAATCAGTTTTTTATTTTTAGAACTTATTAATGCTGGCATTCCACCAAGCTGTTTTAATTTTATATTCTCAGCTATAGTTAGTTCTTATTGGAACTACTTCACTGGCATAAGTGACAACTGAGGTTGCATGGGGCTGGAAATCTTGCAGATGAATTCTGAGACCTCGTCTTATAGTTTGTCTTTTTAAACTCTTCAAATTCAGAGGTATTTATTGTGATGGTTAGGTGGTCTAAAAGGAAGATTACCAATTTCTGATCAGATTTAACTAGATATGAGGCTACTATAGGAGCAGGGTTAATAGATGTATTGTTAGTGGGGACGCACTTATGAAAATGTTGACCCTATGGGCTGGTTAGCTATTTCTGCAAAAGAGTCATCATATACTAAGCCCATGACTGAGCATGCTTAACCTTGGTGGTATAGTTGGTTCAGTTAATTGCTTCTTCTTCTTCTTTCAGCTTTTCCCGGTTAGGGGTCGCCACAGTGGATCACCCGTCCGCTCATGATTGGCAGTGGAGTGGATAGTTCCATAAACACCTATAGAAATCATCTGTGTGCCTGTAGTGATGCAAGTTAATAATCTGTCTAGTACAGAGTAATCTGAAGTTCATCAAATTCTGCTTGTAGGTCACAGTAGAGCTATGAAGAAACAATTGATTTTCTGACAAATGTTGATCTTCTTCTGCAGTTTCTAACAGGTCAGAATGTGTAATTGCCACTGTAACCTGATAAAGAGGAAATGGTATTGTACATTGAAACAGTCTGTTTTACAACACAAATATGGATGTATTCAAGTTGCAGGAGCACTGAAAGATCTGGCCCCTTTTTGTTAAGACCTTTGACATTGATTAGAGCAACCTTGATGTGGTCAGGTTTGCAATTTACTTCAAAATTTTTAATGTGTTGGAATGCCCAAAAGGTGGATTTTGCCTACAAAAAGCAGTATGAGGGTAGCAAGTGCTTTGGCCAATATGCTGAATCCACTGAACAAAATAATATATCCTTCATGAAGACTATTGGGCTGCTGATCATCTCATCACAAGCTGACATGCATTGGATTCTCCTAGAATGACATCATTTACTTATTATCAGTGTCAGTAACACAGCAGGTAAGGCACTCCCCTTTGGTGCATAAGGCTGTGGGTTCTATTCTCACACCAGGTATTAGTGGAGCATAAAGAGAGTGCTGCACTACTGAGTATGCTGGGCTTTGTTTGAGGCATCAGAACAATGCCCTATCTGCCTAAGTTAGTGGTAGCTCAGGCACATGCAAAAGATCCCACAGCACCTACGAAAAGGATAGGAGAAGTTCCTCAATGACCTGGCCAAATTTCCCCTTGTGGTATAAATACCACATCAGGTCTAAACTGAAAAGAGACCACTAGCTTACTGGGATTAACCTGGTCAATGAAAGGAAAAATAAACTAAAATGCTTTTGGTTATATAGGAATGTGAGTAAATATATATTTTGTGAAAAAATATATGAATTTATTATTCGGTATTAATTCATTGTAGTTCCTCATGTCTGCTATCATAAACATAAGCACATAGAAAAGAAAAGATAACTGGTCTTACGTGTCCAAAAAAAAGATAGAATTGATTTGCTTGTTGCCCACAAATTCTTCAGCATTTCTTTCTGTCTCAATTTAGTCAAGACTCAGTTATTCTAGCTTATTATATGGTTATAAGCAGTACTAGCACTCTATATTGTACTGGAATGAGCAGTACCCTGTAGACTCATTAGTATATGATGCATGGCATACTTTCCAGAAACAAAGGTTTTATCATTGGAAAAGGTAATGCTGATATTCATCAATAAGTACACTGTCAAGTTTGATACACTGTAAGTGTAATTCAGTCAAAGTTGCAGCCTATTACAATAAGACCTTAATGACTGATACACAGAAGGTAATTAATGAAAGGATATCTCAGGAAAGCATAGAAATTTTAGACAGTGGAGTAGAGCATATACAAAACATAAAGACATAGTCGACCTCCAAACCCTGGATCCTAGCCAATTAGGCTTCAAGGGCATAGCCTGCCTATTAAATCTGATGGATTTCTTCAGCAATGTGACAAGGCCATTGATGAGGGCAAATCTGTGCACACAGCATACCTCAACTTGGCAAAGGCCTTTGACACAATCCCACACTCAGGGATTACCAATAAATGTAGCAAACTGAATGCAGATCCTTTTGTTGTAAGATGAGTTGCCAACTGGCTCACAAACCAGTCACACACTATCAGAGTGGGTGACTCCACATCAACCATCAGACCTGTCACCAGCAGGGTGCAACAAGGGTCAGTGCTGGGCCCCCTACTGTTTGATATGTACTTCTCAGAAATTCAGGCCAAAACTAAGGGGATGTGGCTGATCAGGTTTGTGGATGACTGCAAACTGGGTGCAATTACTGAATCCCCAAATTATGTCAGTATACTTCAGGAGGGTCTTACTCAGACCAGCGACTGGTGTCTTAGTCACACTCTCAAACTGAATGCAAAGAAATGCATCACCATTTCCTTCGGTAAAAACAATGTCCTTTCACAGTATCAAATTAACAACAATGCGCTATGTACCGAGGAAGTGGTAAGATCTGGGATCACAAGTAGACTGCAACCTTAACTTTGACCACGAGGTGTCTATTGTAGTAAGGAAGACTTTCTACAGAGCACACTTGATTAGCAAAGGCATCACCTCTAGAGCAAAGGAGGTTATAACCCCTCTATACTCATCACTAATCAGGTCCATAATTGAGTATAACACCCCTTTTGGCATGTACTGTACAAAGCACCTGCAGCAATTGGAGAGACCTCAAAGGTTTTTAACTAAGAAGATTAAGGGACTCCAGCATATACCTTACACAGACCAACTAAAGTCCCTGCCACTACACTCAGTATTGTATAGACTTCTTAGGGGAGACTCATGCCTGGCCAAACCTAATGAATTTGCTGCATATCCATAAATCAAATGGGACTAGAGCTACCCATTGCATGGACCTAAATTTGGCCTGTGACTTGAACAGGACAGGCTGGAGGGAGAGATTTGTCTCCAAGTGACTGCCACATCTTTGGAATAGGCTGTCAATTCATGTGAAGCAGTGCAACCTCTATGACACTGTTCAAAAGGAAACTGGATGAGTGGCTGGGGCATGGTAAATTCTTACCTGGGATAGCACCTTCAATCCTCCTGGACATGGGCAGTCATTAATAAATACAATCCCGGGTATTGACTAGGCTATCTATGGTATTACATTGGGAAAAGCTAGGCTTGAAATAACCTTTGGGTTGATAGCCTAGTAACTTTCTATAATCCTATGAAAACAATGTTGTGCATGATGAAAAGAGGAAAAAAAAACAGTAATAAATAGAACACTGAGAATCTAACAAAAGATAAAGAAGATAAAGCAAAAAATAAATGTAAAAACATATAAACCGACTTGTTTAGTGTACGGGATGAAACAATCAACATAGAACTGCAAAGGAAGGCTAGAGAAACAATTGAACAACTGCTTGTGATTATAAACAAGGAAAAAGGGAAGCATGCAATGATTAGATGATGGAAGAGAATTCAAATTATAAGAAAAAATAAAAGAAGCAGCAACCAATAATCTGAAGTTTAAGCATGTGACATTGGACGACAGGTAGAGAAAGATAAAGCCAGGAAAGCACAGAGCAGCGAGTTATGAGGAAGAACTGGTGTATCCTTTGCAAACTACACAAGTGATTCTTCGATCACCATAGACAGCATTAATCCAGATCAAATTTCAGAAGAACCCAGTGGAAATGATACTAATTATAGGGGACTTGTTTCTCAGAGGTACAGAACAATGCACATAGAATGATTATGTGACACCTGGGACCAAAATAAAATTTGTAGTAGAGGTCAGAAGAAAACTAGTGAAAAATAATGAGAATTTTGGACAAATTGTCCAGCATGTGGGCACAAACGATCTAGTTCATTGTAATCCACATAATACTTCCACACAAATCAATGAATTAATGTTGACAATCACTGGAATGGGAAGCAAGATTTCATTTCCTGAAACTCAATACAGATTTTATTTCCAGCATAAATTTAATGTACCAGATGACTGCCTGCGTAGCAAAGGCAGCACCACTAAAGTGATGGGAAATAATCTCACATCCAGTTTTATCTCAGAACAGGCAACACTTGGTATGGGATGGACTACACATCACAAAAACAGCAAAGATGACAATAGTTGCTGACAACCAAAAGAAAAATCAATGAATTTGATCAACATATTCAGTTTGTTCAGTTAAATTTAAATATGACATAGAGAATGTGACACTCATCGTTCTTCCAAACAAAGATACTGACAGTTTAAGTAACAGGGCATTATTACCAAAGGATCCATCCATCCATCCATCCATCCATCCACAACCCCCTTTTCCCATTATTGCACATGGGGTTGAGGTATCACTTCAACAGTGACAATTATCAACAGCCAAGGTTTACACCTACCGTTTTTTTTTTTTTTTTTTTTTATGCAAGTTAAGTTAACTAAAAATCTTTATGGACATTGGCCATTGTTGTAGGCACCTGGTCTAGGATGATACATTGGATTCCATCTTTGAGAAGCTGTAACTCTTTTTCATTGTTGTAAGAAAACCACCAGAATTGGGGGGAGGTTAACATGTTAATAAAAAGTTTCACAATCTGAGAGAGTCATAACTTCAACAGCACAGTCAGCATATGTTCAAATATAAACACAGGAAAGCCCTCTGTATGAATGATGGGAATATATACAGAATGTCCAAATTAAAACATAATGCTTGATAAAACTTAAAGATTTTATTTACAGCTATGGCAGCACAAACAGGTGTAATCAGTGAAGACTTTAATCTGCAGGTTTAAAAGCTGGAGAGGGAGGACTGATCAATTATGTAAAATGAAATAAACTTTCAATGAAATCATTGTAAACTAAGCAAACTCACAAGATCAAAAAATATACTGGGCATGCTCTGGGATTCAAAGATATTTTCTTTGTGTGCACTAAAAGGCCAAAATGGATTAATCAGTTGGCAAAATGGAGATAATCTCCTATTCAGAGACAAGTTAAAGCTTCAGGGGGTAACACCTCATTAATGGCTCATTAACATGTCGCTGAGTCAAACACTATACTATTAAAGTAGCCTACACATTGTGTAGCATAGGTTCATTGGTTCATAAATTCATAGGAGGTTAATAGGCTATTGGCCCTAGAGCCTTTATAAGCCTAGCCATGTTATACCCTTTTTTCCTTATTGACCAAGTTGTATGGTCAATATTTGCAGGTTAAGTCGATGATCAGCAAATATAGAAATGGTGGGAAACTATACGTCCATTATGGCAGGTATATACTGTAGTAACTAGTGCAGAGTCGGCTAGATGGGCCAGATTTTGTTGTAAGACTAACAAAAAGTGGCTATTTTATGAAGGGCTAGGGGTAGAAAACTGCATCAATGCTTGACAATGCAGAAGTGAGTTGCTCGCAGGGCAGTAGTGCGCAACCGTGTTGCGTACATTAAAGCAGGGGAGTTTAATAGGGTTCCCTGGCAGATATCTAGGGAAAATTGTCTTTCTAGGTATTTGTTTCTATGCACAGCTATGCACAGCTGTGCTAAACCCCATTGCAGGATGCACAGCTATGTGCAAACGTGACGATTAAATACAAGTAAAGTTAAATTATTTTAAAACAAAGTAACCAACAAGAAAGCCCAAGACTGAGCCTTATTCCAGCAATCTCCAACTCAGACGGGTCCTAGGTTGCACACTTTTGTCACAAGGATTCAGTGGCCTTCTTAATGTAAGATGTCTGGTTTTAGTGCTCAAGTGATACCAAACAGTCTAGACTCTAGCCTATGCTATAAAATGCCTATGTTATAAAATGCAGAAGTACTAGAAATTCAAGGTATCCACAACATGCACGAACACACACAACACACACATACAGACAATCATGCACATGTAAACTCACTCTCAGACATACACACATAGACAAACACATGTCCACGTGCATATACATGTACACATACTTGAGTGCACTTACACACACACACACACACACACACACACACACACACACACACACACACACACACACACACACGCACACACATACACACACACACACACACACACCACATGCATCTCTTAGCAGCTACAAACAGCCACAGTAACACTCCCTCATATTCATAGAAACCACTGACTCACACAAATACATACTCCATGATGCACTCATTTAGAGTCAACTTTCCTTGCTTACCTCCTGTAGGACAGCCACCCAGGTAAACATATGTAGATCATATCTCTCTACCTGGATGTGCAAGAAATTTGGACAAAGCAGAACATAGTGAGGGGGCAAAGATCTAAAAATAGTGGTCATTTTTAAATATTGCTCTTATAAACTTAAAAAAGTTGACATACTAAAAATTTTTGCATTAATATGTATGAACTGAAGGACATGGAGTCTAAAACTCAAATATCTGCTACTATTTAGTGGGATACATTTTCAGTGATTTACCAAAAAAATACAAGTTTTGTGAGGGACAGACCAAAACTAGAAGACAAAAATCTGGAAATTATGTGACAGTCTGGACAATTGAGAGATATGATACATGCAGCCTCATTCATGTCCAGCTCTACAGATATGCACACACACACACATGCCCAGTTTACCCAGACACATACGCACACACCCATATCTCTGCCATACCTACCTCTAGTCACAGCAAGTATCATGACTGCTCCCATAGGAGTGAATGGGTATTCACAGTTTCCTCTTAATAGTAAAATTAATTTGCTGCCCCCAGAATTTCTGGGGAAAGTATATGGCTAATTTAAATTAGCTGCTTCCTTAAACTGCCTCGTTAGAATACAACTACCACAACAGAACTGTTCCCTGTTCCAAGACCACTACCAAGGGTAAAAGAGCTGTGGCAGAGTGGGTGTCTGAATCAGACAGGCTTATCATGATATTCAAACTTTCCAAATTAAGACCTTAACATCTCAGAAACCCTTTCTGAATCCGGCCCATTGTGTGTACCCCCCAAATTTAAATTTGAATGACCGTTGAACTGATCCCCCATTGGTTGGTAGTGATCATTCCAATGTCAAAGTAACAGTACATATTTCAATAACATTTTTTTGTCAAATAACCAAAAAAACAGTGTAAGTCTACAACACTACAATTAACTCAAGTTATATTTAAGGAAACTTTAATAGGGAAAAAGCATTTAAAAGAATGGAGATAAATGGGTTGTAGAGTCTGACAAAGGACATGATACACATGTTCAAAAGCTAACATGAAGGCTCTTTAAGTGGTAGGCAACTTGCAGATTTGACAGGAATACAAATTAACAATCTAGATATCCAATAACAAGAGTTCAAAATCAAGGATCAACTATTTAGACAAAAAGATCAAAATAAGTACCAGAAGCATTCAAAACACTGTTATGAAAACCTCATTATGAGTACTAAAAATAACAGATAGGTCTTTTGCATTTACCTAAGAAACTGTACAAACACAGATCAGTGACACTGCCTTAAGCATAATGACAAAATGTATAAGGAAGGAAAGGATGAATTGGTCAAAAACATTCTATTCTGAAATGTATGGTTTTAGACTCAAACCTTTATGCAGATTGTGAGATCACTGATCTTGAGAAGGTTACAGCAGATGACATCAAAGACACCCTTGAGAAGGTCACAGCAGATGACATCAAACACACCCTTGAGAAGGTCACAGCAGATGACATCAAAGACACCCTTGAGAAGTTAGATTTTGCAAAGACAGAAGGTAGTGATAGCATCACATACAGAGACCTGAAAACTCTAAGGGATGACAGAAAAAATAATTGAAACTTAATTTTTGATGCCAGTTTTAACCAAGACTAATTACATTCAGAGTGGAACATGTCTATTATTAAGCCACTCTTTAAAGGAAAAGGTCTGCTACAGACCAATAAAATTTGATCCAACATAGGGAAGGTTATGGAATATCTGGTGCAGAAGGTTTTCAGGAGGCACAGAAAAGTACAGTGAAATATAACATTTATCAGTACACACAATAAGGAAATTTATGGTCAATATATTTTTATAACAATGTTATTGGAACAATAGAAAATGACATTCAAATAGTATCATTTTAATAAGTATTTTATCAGCCTTTCAAGGGTAGATCACAGATAGGGTTGCCACCTTTTGTTGTGGCTAAAAATGGAGTAAGGTCACACCCCCTGCATCACATGTAACTGCCCATTTCCAACCCCTCTCCTGCCCATGTCCCACCTACATTGTGATGTCACCATGACATCAGTTGACAGGGAACACCCACCTTTTCCATTCCTGATGCTTGCTTTTAGCCGATTTACTATGTTTTTCTGTAAAAAAAACATAGCAACTCAGCCAATTTAACAAACTCTGGTAGTCTGTTTCCATTTTGAAACAGAATACCAGAGTTTGTACAGTGTTTGCCGGACTACCTGAGAATTGATTTGATTTCTGGAAAGTCCAGAAAAAAAATGGAGACGTGGCAACCCTAGTCAGAAAGTATATGTATGTATGAGTGTGTGTGTGTGTGTGTGTGTGTGTGTGTGTGTGTGTGTGATCGGGAGAGTGAGTGCAATGAGTGAATGCATGTGTAAGTGGCATATTTCTCAACCTCTTAGAGTAAGAAATCTGGACAAAGGCATAAAAAAAGTGGGACAAAGACCCAAAAATAGGGACACTTTTTAAATATTGGTCTTACAAACTTAGAAAGTTGATAGAATAACAGGTTTTGCATTAGCATGAATTTTCTGAAGGGTATGAAGTCTGAAACTGAAATGCCTGTCATTATTTTCTAACTTCAATCTTTAATTATTTGCCATTAATATGCAAGAAAACCACAACTTTATAAGAAACGGATCAAAAATATGCTGCAAAAATCTGGACATTCTTCAAAAATCTGTACAGTTGAGAAGTATGGTAAGTGGGTGTGTGACTGTGTGCGTGTGAGAGAGATACAGTGATGTATGAATGAATGTGTAAGTGGGTGTGTGTGTGTGTGTGTGACAGACAGTGAGAGCGATGTGTGAGTGAATGCAGGTATGAATGAGGAAGTGACTGTGTGTGTGTGTGTATGTGTGTGTGTGTGTGTGTGTGTGTGTGTGTGTGTGTGTGTGTGTGTGTGTGTGTGTGTGTGTGTGTGTGTGTGTGATTGGGAAACTGAGCGAGATGTGTGAATGAATGCAGGTATGAATGAGGATGCAGTTATGAATGAGGAAATGACTGTGCGTGTGTGTGTGTGTGTGTGTGTGTGTGTGTGTGTATGTGTGTGTGTGTGTGTGTGTGTGTGTGTGAGAGAGAGATCGGGAGAGTGAGTGCAATGTGTGAATGAATGCATAAGTGGCATACCTCTCAACCTCTTGGAGTAAGAAATCTGGAAAAAGGCATAAAAAAAGTATGACAAAGACCCATAAATAGGGACAATTTTTAAATATTGCTCATACAAACTTAGAAAGTTGATAGAAGGGTATGAAGTCTGAAACTCAAATGTCTGTCATTATTTTCTAACTTCAGTCTTTAATTATTTGCCACTAATATGCCAGAAAACCACAATTTTATGAGAAACGGAACAAAAATATGCAGCAAAAATCTGGACATTCTCAGAAAATCTGTACAGTTGAGAAGTATGGTAAGTGGGTGTGTGACTGTGTGCGTGTGAGAGAGAGAGAGAAAGACAGTGATGTATGAATGAATGGGTAAGCGGGTGTGTGCATGTGACAGACAGTGAGAGCGATGTGTGAGTGAATGCAGGTATGAATGAGGAAGTTTCCATACTGTTAAACGTAGTGTGATAGTAGATCTTATGGAAATGGTTCTGTCCAACAATTTTGTTGGATTTGAAGGTGAACTATTTAGACAAGTTGCAGGAGTTGTCATGGGTGCTAGGTGTGTGCCAATCTATGCCAACTTGGTACTGGTGGATTGGGAGATGGAGAAAGTGTTTCCTACTGAGTATATGAAACAGGTAACACTTTATTTGCATTACCTTGATGACATAATTATTTTTTGGACAGGGAGTAGGGATGAGAGTCACACTTTTGTTAATTTCCTTAACAACACCACCTCATTCTTGAAATTCACCTACACTATACATGGTGAAACCTGCAATTATTTGGATAAATTGTTATACAAAAACATTCATGATGTAAGTCTAAATTCGAGTATATATCACAAGAAAACGTATTCCAATAGTTTCTTGCATTTTAAGAGTTGTCATCCACACTATATTAAGAAGAACTTGGTCAAAGGTCATATGGTTAGATTATCCAGGCTGATTAATGAGGATGACGGCTAAATATTGAGTTGACCAGCTTAACTGCTATGTTCACAGAAAAGGGTTATCCACAAGAAATTCTGTCCAGAGTTAGAAAAGAAATAGAAATTAAGAGAACTACATCTTTTAAACCTATTTTGCATGGGGGTCTAATGAAGGAAATCCAGGAGGGGAATGAGTTGGTTCCAGAGTCCCATGCACAACACAAAAAATGGGCTATGATTTTGCCATGCAATGGGCAGGCAGGACAAATTATCAGAATTATTAAGGATACTTGGCAAAGTTCTTTTGATAGTGATACTATAAGTATTATAGGTAATACCCCAACTTTTACATATAGTAGGGGTAGGAACCTTAAAGAATTGATGGAAGCTGAACCAAATGTTGAGACATACAAGAGCTCCAGAATGAGTAAATGTGGAGTTTGTAGTATATGTAAGTTTATCAACAATGGCCCCTATGTGGCGGTTCAAGGCTTCTACAAAACTATTAGGTGTCTCGGATTCTGTAATTGTAATACCAAAATGGTAGTATATATTGCTACATTTTTGAGCTGTTCTACTTTCTATGTTGGGGAAACAACAAGAAAATTAAGGCTCAGAATCTTGGAACACATAAGAGACATCAAGAACAAAAGAACCAATAATGTGTTATATATGCATAGTTTGAGTTGCCCTAATTTTAAGAGATTCCTGTTTTTTGTTATAGACAGAATTCCATTTAATGACAAGGGAGGTGATTTAAAAGTCTTACTTGAGATGAGGGAGTGCATCTGGCAGTTGAGGCTGGATGCATCTAGACCTCCAGGCATTAATGATCACATCTCAGTCTCTAATATTTTAAAGTACAAATCTACATTTGTTTAAAGAATGTTAATTATTATTATTATTTTTATTCATTACTAGGTTTTTTACTCATTACTAAAATGTTTATATAGATTTTTAAAAAGTCTGTGTTTTAAGTTGATTAACACTTGTTTTAATTATAAGCAACTCTGCTTTTTAGCAAGCATAGGAGCGATTTTTTACTGTGACTTTAATTCACAAATTGTCTTTTGGTAGGGGCTGATTGCCCAGAGGGGTGTGTTTATATTCAATAGCTTTAAATAGAACAAAGCTGTAATGTTTTTCTTACTCTGAAGATGCCTGACTATGTTTGCGGGTGAAAGCGCTTAGTTATCTGTTTTTATCTACAGAATTATTACTTGTTTTTTGCTCGTTTGTTCTATTAAAGTTTGCAGTGTCTGGGGAGCTGAGCCGGTTTATTTTTTACTAATGAATGAGGAAGTGACTGTGTGTGTGTGTGTGTGTGTGTGTGTGTGTGTGTGTGTGTGTGTGTGTGTGTGTGTGTGTGTGTGTGTGTGTGTGTGAGAGAGAGAGATCGGGAGAGTGTGAGCGTGATCGTGTGTAAGTGAATGCTGGTTGCCTGAGTTCCAGTTAAGCAAGAGTGTAATGACATTTCAGAGTTTTTTGAATTACTTTTGGGAGATGGGAGATGGTATAAAAATCCGAGAGACTCCTGGGCAATCTGGGAGAGGTGGCAACCTTATAGGTTCATAGGTTCATAGGTTCATAGGTTCATACTAGGCTATCTGCCCGAGGGCATTTATAAGCCTAGCCCATAGTTTTGTGGCTTACGCCACCCCTTTAGTTTGGAGAAACTATGCCCTTTATTTTGCTGTGCCTCTGTCTAGCAGTGACACTGAGGTAACCCCTGGGGTGTATCTGCGATCCCCCATCCATTGGTCAAGATTCCTCTTGAACAAGGCCAGCAAGGTGCTCTGCCTCACATAGACCGGGATTTTGTTCCACAGCACAGGGAGTCTTTGGGTGATGAATCTATCCCTCCAGCACGTCCTATTAATAACCGTGTCAAGGTTTAAGTCTCCCGCCCTTGTGGCTCTGAGGGATCTAGATTTTTTGAGATGAAGCATGTTCATCAAATCTGGGTTTGACATGGCCTTGTATGTCAGGCATAGGTCACCTCTGAGCAAGCGGTAAGCAACTGAATATAACTGGAGTTCTTTCAGTCGGGCAGCATAAGACAGATTTTTGAGACCCTTTATCCTTTTGGTGAGGAACTTTTGTGGCCTCTCCAGCTGCTGCAAGTGTCGGGTCAGATACATTCCGAATGGGGCATTGTACTCGATCATTGGTCTGATGAGTGATGAGTATAGGGAGACTATGACTTCCCTTGATCTAGATGTGAATCCCTTCATGATAAGGTGGGCAATGTAGAAGTTCTTCCTAACTACTTTAGCAATATGGGTGTCGAATGAAAGGCCACTGTCCACCTGGGTTCCCAGGTCCCTGATAACTTCTTCTGTGATCAGGGGATTGCCTCCTATATGGTAGCTAGGGGTGACCTTATTTTTCCCGAAGGGTATGACTATGCATTTCTTGGCATTTAACTTTAGGCCATGGCTCTGGCACCAGTTATCCGTTTCTGTGAGACCCTTCTGAAGGATATCTGTGTCAGATGTGTTCTCGACTATGGCGCCCAGTTTGCAGTCATCTGCAAACTTTGTCAGCCATAACCTTCCTATGTTTGCTTGTACTTCAGAAAAGTAGATGCCAAACAAGAGTGGGCCCAGGACTGAGCCCTGTGGTACACCAGTTGTGACAGGCTTTGAGTCTGACATGGCGCCAGCAACTCTGACCCTGTGTGTTCTGTCTCTCAGCCAGTTTGCAACCCATCTTGTGATGTATGGGTTTACATTTAAGTTGATGAGTTTATCAATGATGCCCGAGTGGGGTATTGTATCGAAAGCCTTCGCCAGGTCTAGGTAGGCTGTATGGACTGCCTTTCCTTCGTCAATGGCCTTGGTGACTGTTTCGAAAAAGTCAACCAAGTTTAAGAGGCATGATCTGCTTTTGACAAAGCCAAACTGGGTTGGATCCAAAGTCTGCAAATTCCCTATGTCTTTATTTATGAGATCCATTATGATCCTCTCCATGGCTTTGCAGATAAGGCTTGTCAAGCTAATGGGATGGTAATTTCCAGGGTCGGTGGCGGCACCGCCTTTGTGGAGTGGGACCACAGTCGCTGTGCGCCACTCCCTGGGTACGTATCCGGAGGTGAGACTATGATTAAACAGCTGTCCTAACTGGGTTTAATTCCTCATTGAGTTCATGGAGCACACAGCCGGGGACACCATCAGGTCCCATGGATGCTGTGTTCTTTGCCTTGGAGAGAGCAGTTCTCACCTGGGCGTTAGAGATGTTTGGGGGGCTACACTCATTTGGTATAGATATCTCTCTCACATTTCAAATGTGAGTACTGGACAGGAGCCTAGTGCTGTCATGATGTGAAATGGAAGAGGGATGTCACAGGGTTCAGTCTTTGGTTTCCCCATGTTTTAGTATTTATACCTTAGTCATTGTCAATACTCTTGAAGCCTTTTGTTTGCATACACAGAGATGATTAAGTTAAGCAAGCATACTATAAATGGTGGGGACCAAGAGAAAATTCAATTATGTTTCGTCAACCTGGAAGCATGGATTTATATTAATAACATAAAATATCAACACCATGAAAACAAAACTTGCATATCTAGGTAAAAAATGAAGTATAATTATAAAATAATGGATGAAGTAATTCTTATAGGTGTGACTAGTTAACAGTGTGAATTTTGATTAGCATGTAGATTGAGTGGTAAAAAGTACAGTTGTATAAAATCTTACTATAATGGTCAATGCCCTGGCTTTCACTGCTGCAGTATTCTTAACAGATGGTATTCCCGACCATGGAAGCCCGGATATCCGGCCAGTCTACCAAAGGCTACTTGTGGCTTTTTACAGGTATGCCAAACTTCACCCAAATGCTCCTTGCAGTGCATAGGGCATAAAGGTGATGTTCAAGTCTACCATAATCAGAACTGAATGCCCCAATAGGAACACAGTCCAAGAAACCCAAGAAGTAACCTGTACATACAGGAAGTCAAAAGACTAGGGGGATGGAGGGAGCGAGCAAATATTGCAGCAATGAAGGCAAGGACATCTACCGTTATGGTAAGATTTTACACAATGTACTATATCCTTACAGTCGCTGCTGCAGTGTTCTTAACAGATGGGAGCTTGACAAAGCTCAACAGGAAACTTGGAAGGGGGTAGGTGCAGAAGAGCCCCCTAAAAAGCCATGAAGAATGGCACTAGCAAAACCAGCCCTAGCTCTAGAGACACCATCCAACTTGTAGTGCTTGGTAAAGCTATGCACAGAAGTCCAAGAAGCTGCCTCAAGAATAGAATTAGTATATAAGCCCTTGAAAAAAGCAAAAAAAAGCTCTAGTAGAATGAGCCTTAACTAAAAAAGGAAGACTCTTGCCATGAAAAGTGTAACAAAAGGAAATAGCATTAGAAATCCAAGAAGAAATAGTTTGCTTAGATATAACAAGTCCCAAAGAGCTAGGATGAAAAGAAACACATAGCTGATCAGATTTTCTAATAGCCATAGTCTTATCCAAATAAACCCTGAGTTACCTATGTATGTCCAAAGTATGCAGCACCCTCTCACTGTCAGATTGCAGATAGGGGAAAAAGTAGGCAGATCAACTGACTGATTCAGTGATAGCTCATTAACCACCTTAGGCATAAAAGAAGGGTTAATGCTCAAGGACACCCTGCCCTGATGAAAGACCAAAAAAGGAGGACAAGCCATAAGGGCCTGCAACTCAGGCACCTATTTGGCAGAAGTAAGAGCTAACAAAAAAAAAACAGTCTTCCAGGAAGAATACAGTAAGGAAACTGAAACAGCAGGCTCAAAAGGAGCCTGAGTCAACTTCTTCAAAACAAAATTAAGATCCCAGGGAGGAGGAACATGTTTCCTGGGAAGTCTAATGTTAAGGATACCTTTAAGAAATTGTTTAACTTCAAATTTAGAAGATAAAAGATGAGAAAAAGGCAGACAAGCAGAGATAGCTGATAAGTGGGCCTTAATAGAAGAATAGGCCAAACCTGCATTGAGCAACTCACACAAATAACAGAGAACTAAAGGAACATCCACAGCAAGTGGGTCCAGGTTACAAGATAGACACCAAATAGAAAATCTCATCCATTTGGATAAGTAGGGTTTCCTAGTAGTAGGTTTCCTGGCCTCCTGCAGGACTTGCATCACATCTTCAGAAAAATGCTGTCTGTGAGGAATGAAAATCCTATCTCCCACAGTGTCAGCTGAAGCATGGGCAGGTACAGATGGATGAGAGATCCCTTGTCTTATGTGATTACATCCACCTGGTGAGGTAACTTGTGATGATTGCCCCTGGCTAGATGCAGAAGTAGAGGGAACCAGTGCTGTTGTGGCCAAAAGGGAGTCACCATTCACCAACAAGATTTTGGGAGCATCATGTTGAATCTTGAACAGGATGTTTGGAATGAGAGAAAGGGGAGGGAATGCATAAAGAAGCATCTCCTTCCAAGAAAATGAGAAGGTGTCCACCTTACACACCAGAGAGCCTGGAACTCTGGCACAAAACAGAGGAAGTCATATGTTCAGAGGGGAGAAACAAATATCCACTTGTGGAGTACCCCACTGGTGGATAATAACCAGAAACACATCCCTGTGAAGCATCCATTCATGGGAATGAGTTAAGGACCTGCGTAGAGTGTCTGCCTCAATGTTCTGACCAGAAGTGATATAAACTGCTTGAAGAGTCACTTGATACATGACAGCAAGAGCCCACACCAGAAGTGCCAACCAGCAAAGAAGATAATATCTCATTCCTCTCTGTTTGTTGATCTACCACATCACTGTGGTATTGTATGTGAACACCTTGAGAAGCCCTGGACAGAAAAGAGGATGAAAAGCCTGAAGAACCAGCAGAAGAGCTCTCAACTCTTTGACATTGATGTCCTCCCTCTGCTGACAAGGCAACCATACCCCCTGTACCTTTAGGGAGCCAAATGTTGACCCATCCTGTGTCTGAATCATCTGTGAGCAATTCTTGAGAGGGAAGAGGGGGATGAAAAGGGATTCCTGGATTCAGAGACAACTGCTGAATCCACCAGTGAAGTTCCTGTCTGAGACAAGGAAGAAGAGGAACTACAAAGTCTAGAACATGTGCATGTTGGAGCCACACTGACTTCAGAAACCACTGAAACTTTCTCATATGAAGTCTGGCCAGAGGCAACATCAGAATGGTGGATGCCATAAAACCCAGAGCTCTCAAAATCTCCCTGGTGGTAATGGAAGCCATGATGAAGAAGAGTTTGAAATAAAGAAATGAGTGTTAAGGCCTTTGGAGGGGCCTGAATGCAAGCATTAGCACCGTCTGAATCCTGCAACCCAGAAAAATATGACCTTGAGAAGGAGTCAGAGAAGACTTTTTGAAATTTATAGTGAACTTCAGGCCCTGAAGAAGGGAAACGGAAAAATGAAGATTTTGCAAAAGGGTCTCTGGAGAGGATGCCTGAATCAGCAGGTCATCTAAGTAAGAAAAATTTTGGATCCCTTGAAGCCTGCAAAAAGCAATCACAGGAGCAAGGCATTTGGTGAACACCCGTGGGGCAGTAGAAAGGCCAAAGGCCAAAGCAGAGAACTGAAAATAACAGGAAGCAACAGAGAAACACAAAAACGTCTTGAAAAGAGGATGGATTAGAATATGGAGATAAGCATCCTTGAGCTCCAGAGATAACATATAGGCCTGAGGAAACAAGAGAGGAAACATCTGAAGGGGTAACATCCAAAAGGAATGCACTTTTAGAAGTGTTTAGATGAGAGATATCTAGAATAAGTTTGCAAGTACCCTCTTTTCTGGGCACTCAAAACAGTCTGGAGTAGAACCATTTCTCCCTTTGGGATACAGGCACCTCTTGAATAGTACCCTGAGTCAAGAGATTTGGAAGAAACTCTGGGAAAAAGGGAAGTTGTTCCTGATTAGGCTGAGGAATGCCCATAAAAGGAGGATGGGATTTCCACACCATGAAGTACCTCTGATGAATAATCGACAGAATCCAAGAATCCTGAGTGATCTGAAGCCATACAGGAAGAGAAAGAGAAAGAGAAAAGCAAAGAGAAAGAGGAATGTGGCTGGTAAGAGAAGGAGTGTCATACGGCACCTGGTTAGTCTGGAAAGGAAAACTTTGACGTCTCTGAAAACTGGGAAGTCTTAGCAGGAGGAGTCTGTTTGCTACTCTTCCTACCTTTAGTAGAAGGGCAGGATTGCCTATGAACAAATTCAGGCTTAGTGGGGTAGTTTCTCTGAAATTTAGGCACAGGAGAAGCAAACACGTGTTTAAGCTCCTGTAAAGCCTTACCCTTATCCTGAAAGGACATAAACAAACTAGCACAGCTTCCCCAAACAAATGTTTAGAATCCAGATGCGCATCCATCAACTTAGGTTTAATATTATTAGGTATAAGTTGAAGCCTAGCCAAGAATATCTCCTCATCACTGAACCAAAAACAGCAGTCCTAGAAGAGGCATCTGCCTCATCATAACGACATTTAATAGAATGATGAATGAGTTGAGAGGAAGTTCCTAGCAAGGAAAGAACACAAGTTTTACCCTCAGAGTCTGAAAAATCAGAAATAAGTCGACAGGCTTGAGAAAGAAGAGCCAGCACATATCTAGACATATGGGTCTGATAATTAGAAATACATTTGTTTGATCGAGCTAACATTGCTCAATCGGGTATAACACCGAGTGTTATCATCGAATTTTGTATTGCTGAATGGTCGGAATGTCATACAAAACACCGAATGCGACATTTCCGACTGCTCTACCACCTAAACAAGCACTACCATGGGTCAAAAAGGGAGGGGGATATTATGTGATTCGCAACAATTGCGATCGCTTTTTTTCGGTTTTGCTGCACTGCTTTCGACAATATTCCGATCGACCATCCACCGGCCGATCAAATGCATGTATACCGATAATCAATAGACCTAAAGGCTAGGGTAGCAGAAGTTTAAACCTTTTTACCCAACCTTTCCATAGTTCTGCTATCCATGTCACAAGGCAATAACTTGGCCAAAGGAAGCAATTAAGGTGGCTTATCAGAGGCTACAGATGCAACAGAAGGATCAGCAGCAAGACATTTAAGAATGAACAATCCTCAGGTACCCTATGAAACCTGTCAGGCTTCTTGGGAGCAGGGGGACAGTGAATCAGGCACATGAAAGGCATTGGAAAAAGCACCCAGCAAAGCAGCCAAAACAGGAGGAATAGCTGCAGGTTTAGGGGAGTCCAACTGCAGCAACTCATCATACCTCTCATGGATATCAGAGACCTGAGCACAATCCCACTTAAAAAAAATAAAAAAATCCATCATCCTAGAGAGTGTGTCCCTAAAGGAAATTCCCTCAAAAGGAGCATCTGGATTAATAAATTCATCCTCCTCTGATCCATAGTCTAAAGGAGAAGGAATTTAAGTAGAAAAAGTCAAGGATTCATTATCCAAATCAGACTCATCCTCAGAAGAATCCTGTTCTCTAGGCCTTTTCAGGGGAGTAGAGGACCAAGGAGTAGCAGGAACCAAACCCCCTTGATGAGGTTTTAAGAACATTAAAGCAGCAAATAGACGTAAGCAAAGGCCTGCCACTCACTTTGTGGATCCCTAGAATCAGAAAAAAAACATGTTTACTTTTTTGTTTCTTCTTTAAGGGAATGTCCCCTCCAGAAAGCTGAGAAGGCTCAGACCCAGGACAACAGTCGAGAACCGTAGTAGGAACTTCTTCTCCAAACAAAAACTGGGGAACTCCTCTAGGTCCCTCAGAAAAAATTAGCCATGGTTCCCCCTGAACATCTGAGACAGATGCCTGCAAAGCCTCTTTGGACATGCTGCCAGCCAGACCCTCACTGGCCTTTGACATGGTCACGGCAGAGAAATCCAACAACACAGCCGGATGAGCTTCCGGGTTGTAATGACCTTGTGAGAAACATCTGGCAGAGGCTGGACAGCAGAAGATTCTGGCTGAACCTTTTTCAAATTCTACTTCCCTAATGGCTGACCCTTGGGGTGGGATATTCCTTCTATTGTATTTGTAGTGAGAAGCTTAAGATGCTGGTTCTCAAGATACAAGGAAAGGGAAGAAAATCTAATGTGAAGGGATTTCAGAATAAATGCCTGACAAATAGAACAAGACGTATGGTCATGAGAAGGTCCTAGACAAAAGAGACACTTATTTTGGTGGTCTTCATGGGTAAGCCATCTCCCAGACTGACATTTACCCTTCCTGGATGACATTAACCTTGAGGAGCACAAAAAAGTAAGAATAAACAAAATCCCCAATGGGGCACTTATTTGCAACTGCAATAGAAGTCAGCAAACAGGCGAAGGCAATCACTGAAGAATGAAAATGCATTTAACTGGCAGAAAACAAATGTAGGTAAACAGACCAAGGGTAAAAAGATGCATTCAGACTGGCAGCAAAGTTCTGCTTATGGTAGGCCTGAACATCACCTTTTGCTTTATGCTACTCAAGGAGTGTTTGGGTGACATTCGGCGTACCATTTAAAAGTAACAAGTAGTCTTTGGCAGACTGGCCAGATGTTTGGGCTTCCACGAAAGGGAATCCCATCTGTTAAAAATACTGTTGCAGTGAACACAAGGACATTGACTGTAATAGAACTCATAGATATGCAAGAAAATATATATTAAGTCTGGATGCTCACAGGTGATAAAGACTGTTTATACAGGTCTTATACTATGGAAAATGGAATAAGTTCATTCTCTTTGGTTTCCATTTAAAAAAATAAAATTGCAAGACTGAAAATATTTAAAGAGAGCTTAAAATGAGTTTAACAAATGGAAAACAAATCTTACAAAACTCTTCAGTTTAGGCTTATATTAATTACACTAGAGACACAAGGGATTTCATTCTTGTTTACAAAACCATGCGGGACAAATATCTATGGGAGTGTTTAGGCCGGAGAAAAAGAAACAGGGTGAATTACATTAAACTGTTAAGGACCTATAGCAAGAATAATGAGAGAACAAATAAGCTTTCAGGCAGAGTATTTAAGAAATGTAATCTATTACCAAATTTGGTAAGAGGCAGTAAATGTCTTATCTGGTTCAAGAGCACAGTGTACACTTTTTATGGTGCTAAACATATAGTCTGTAGAGAGGCTATTATCGCAGAGACTTCCCTTACTATGGAACAGGGTCCCAATCTACATAAGACAGAGCGCCTCACTATCACTCTTCAAGAGGAACCTTGATGAGTGGATGGGTAACAGAAAGTTCACACCGGGATCACACCAGCAGCACTACTAGATAGGGGCCAAGGGTACTAGTTGCTAGTACAAGGGTCTAGGGAACTATTAAAGGGGTGGTGAATACCGCACAACGTGGCTGGGCTAATATATGCCTTCGGGCAGATAGCCCAGTACCAACCTATGAACCTATAGTTGCCAATGCCTGAGATCTATATTGACCCTGCTGGGCCCCCTGTTGTATTGCATTGTATTGTATTGTACTGTATTATATGCTTCTTATAGGTTCATAGCTAAGTACCAGGCTAGCTGCCCTTGTAGACAGTTTTAAGCCTAGCCAAGTTTCCTTTCAGTGTTCAAATTAACCTATCCATATGGTGTTAGTTTGGCCTTACCCATCCCCTGGCTGATAATTATATGTTACTCCTAATTAGAATAATTGGGAACATACCAAAGATAATTTGAGAGGACCCATGCATGGGATAAAGCATTTAGGAGCTGCCTTTGTCCATCAGTAGTATAGGGGACAGTCCTGGGGTACATTTTCTGTTTCCCATCCATATATCCAAGTTGCACTTGAATATGGACAGGGATGAACTTTGTTTTTCATGGATGGGAAATCTGTTCCAGACTATTGTTCTTCAAGTGTTTTAGCCTTGCTGTCCAGTTATGTATATATCTGTGAAGAGCTCCAGACTTTTAATACATCCCCATCTGGGCTGAGACTAAAATTAATCCAGTGGGATCAGGGTTCTACACCAGTTAAATCATATAAATAAAATAAACAAATAAAATAAATCTCCATACCGCCACTAAATGGTCTGACTTCTTATACAGCATCTATTTAATTTGGAACCCTTTTTTGTTTAGTAGTTCATAATATTTTGGCTATCCTTACCTTCAGAAATCTTACATAAATTTTCCCCATCCCATTACTACTGCCTCCTTCTCCTTGTTTATATAATTCTCCCTCTTCATCTGTACCTGGGCGCAGGGCCAGCCTTAGGTGAAATTGTGCCCCAGGAAAAAAGTTCTACCCCCCCCCCACTGTCTGCCCATCTCCATACACACATCCCTTAGTGCCCCCATGTCCTCTCCATTTCATACAGTTTATCGTTTTCTACATTTTCACACAGTTTGCCTTATTTTTCAGCTTTCTCTTGCATTGTTTCAACAGACCTTAACTGGCCCAAACTGTATTGCAATAAGTGTGGAAAAAATTGTTGAATTAAGTGAGAGGTCTAGAGGCTGCTAGGCCCACAGAAGACAGATGGTTTCTAGATGCTATGTGGAGCATTTTAGGAGTTTTTCTTTTCACCCTTTTGATTCAGTGATGCCTTGAACAAAAATTATGACTAAGGAAAGACATTCAGTCTTAGTCTTCAACTCCACTGTTTTTTTGTATCTTCTCAACTCTCTCTGACTGGAGCAGACTGCACTATAATAGCAGAGGAAGAAATAATTGAATTAAGCCACGCTTTTTTTCCACATGTTCTGAGGTGCATTTTGTAGTTTGTGTTCCTCCAACCTTTTGATTCAGTGATGCCTCACACAAAAATCATGATTAAGGAAATATACCGTCTCTGTATCACTCTATTATGAGACTGAATTAAATGCACAAATGGCTATAATCATATATCTCAAGTAGCACAAACTTGTAAGAAAATATAGAGCAGTAACATATTTCAATTTGCTGTTATCAAACATATGTAAAAGTTTGCCTCCTTACCTCCCAAATAAATACCATTATTCGCATCCAATATTTGATTATCAGAAAAATAGAAAAAAAGACAATCACTGTAATATATTTTAACTTGTTCATAAACAGTTCACTGCCACTAGATAGGCTATAGTGATTCTTTGTTCACATCTCCTTGGTTCCTCAGGAAAATAAAGAAACTATGAGGTTACTGTCCATAGCCTGCACATAAGTTATAGCAATATTCGGTGAACGCCGATGAGGTTTGACTGTATGGAAAATTATAGCAGTAATGAACACAGCCTCCCTCCAACAAGCTACAGCAACCATCAGTGTACACCTTTGAGCAGAGCTGGTTTTAGACTAGATGAGGTTCAGAATACAGACCACTAATAAGCTTGTGTCAAAATCTTATTGTTAGGGCTGCCAGTCTGACAGATGTTCTGAGGGTCTGACTGTTCTGTGGTGCATTTTACATCTTATGTCTGAAAAATAATCCCTGGGATTCATTAATAATAATGTAGGTGCCATGCTAAGCCTACATGATGTAAGCAGGTTTCTTACCTATAGACATTAACAGACAAGCAAGTGTTGTGTAGTCATGTAAATGCTAATCTAATAACACACAGGATACA
Organism: Protopterus annectens; assembly: GCF_019279795.1. Taxonomy (NCBI): domain Eukaryota; kingdom Metazoa; phylum Chordata; order Ceratodontiformes; family Protopteridae; genus Protopterus; species Protopterus annectens. The sequence continues at coordinate 412,327,627 of NC_056727.1, forward strand.
TGAATGACAACACAGATCTGATGGCACGTCATGATTTCATGTTTTTCATTGCTGATTTGCAGATATCTCAGATATCATTGTACTGGGCATGCTCACATAGAATTAAAGGGAACAGTAACAAAACAGTAGAATTACTGGGAACAGTAACATAACAGTACTTCAACAGAAGCAACACACAAGAATGTGTTGTAACAGAGGATCAGTCACAGTTTCGGATGGTTTGGCGGGGGCTGGCATAATGGTTAAAGTGTTTACCTCACAGATACAAGTTACAGGATTTGATTCTCACCTCTGAAGGAAATTGACAAGGCTTAAAATGGTCCACAAAGGCAGCGAGTCTAGTACTTACATATAAACCTATGAAGAAACATTTATGGAACCCCTCATCTGCCATTAAGCTGTAAAGTGTGATGAAAACAATTGCAATAATAAAGAAATGTTCGGATAAAGACATGCAAGACAGAGCACAATTAAGATAATGCCTGTGAGAAATGAATGCCATAATAAACCTTTGCATCATGTCATTTTCAAACACATGCCAGGACAGATTTCAGAGAGATGCATAACAATCATAGGTGCCACAGAAATATGCATACTGGTCATGTCATAAAGAACATTTTCCTATCATAAGGGGTATGGATACCCTACCTTGTAGGACAAGGCCTGAAAAAGGTGGCTCTATGAGTGTGCTATAACTTTTATCTATGTGTAAGCCCCTGCTGTCTGACACATTTGTCTGACAGACAGATGTTGCCAGATTCAAACCCCTGCCTATTACACTAGGCTCTCACCAGACTTCTGTACTGACTGCATGTGCTGCATTAAATAGCAACGGAGGTTGTCACAAATAACTGAATGAAATATGTGCATTAAGAAAGGAGTTATGCATATAATATCAGATTTAGTCCGAATAATGGAAAGGAGCTACACACGTTACTGTCCACACGACAGTGAGAAGTAAAATATCAATGGCTCTTTGACAAGGAAGCTGTTTTCATCTTGTGTTACATACACTCTCCCAGAACGGAACAACAGTTTGTCTGTGTAGGTATGCTATACAAGCCAGTGCTCAATGCATGTGCCACAGAAGCAGTTTATGTATGTTGATGTAACATCAGTACATTCAAATAAAGTTTCCCTTGTAGGAATTGAACAACAAGCTATGTGACTCTACTGACTAACGACATATGAATGAATCACAAGAGCCACAGTGGAAGTTTTAACAAGATTGAAACTCCACCTATACTAACTTATTTCATCAGCTGTAAGTATTGTAAACAATCTCTTTGAAATAAAGGGATGGTGAAGGCCTCTCCCACTGTAAATGGACACATTAAATCTGTGGTGGATGCCATTTTTCCGTTACAGTATAAGGCCACACAATGCTAACAGTCACTGAATGTGGATGTTGAATACCTGAGCATTTGACAACAAAAAATAGAAGATATTGTGCAAGATGAAAGCACCATAGTAGAAGTGTCACTACAATTGTGAGATATGTCAGTATGTGAAGGCACTACATCATGTTATTATTGCAAGAGATAGGTATGTCTGTGATTGCTGTACTAAGGCAACAACACACAGAATGTTGTCTTAGTCCCTCATGACAGAGGATAACGCTTCCTACATATGTATGTTATGTAAGGAAAATGTAATCACATGCCATCATTGTTATGTGAGATATTATTAGAGGTTCTTGCAAGAGGAATAAACATCGATACTTGTACACAGCAGATGTATTTGACAACAGTGTTAGTGACATTACAGTCGCAGTAAGATTGACATAGTATAGTCTGAGCAGATATGGCTGGATTTGAAATAACTACACAAGATCAAAAGCTAAACATTAGTGCCTGAATTACAAACACCAAGTGACACGTTGAAGTATAATTAGGACATTACACATTTCAAAGGATTACTTCACCACTGTTTGTTAGATAGCTGTTCAGCTAAAAAGTTGTTGAAGTACACAATAACACTATACAGCTACATAATTTTATATATATATATATATATATATATATATATATATATATATACATCAGTCTGGAGGGCGAACGGTGACAATGTCGAACCTAACATTGTTGAAGTATGAAATCTTGCCCCCATCTTGACCCATGTTAAAGCCCGTTCCAAGGTTTATGTTGAGTCATATTTCGACAATGTAGGAATTCAACATTGCCACTTTCACGGAAGTGGGTCGATGATCCTATCATTTGATGGGGGTCTGGTTCGACCTTCTGATGGTAAACATATATATATATATATATATATATATATATATATATATATACATATATATATATATATATATATATATATATATATACATATATATATATATATATATATATATATATATATATATAGATAGAGAGAGAGATAGATATATTTGTAGAGTAGTACACACATTATGAGGGGGAAAGACATAATCACAGCTGGCCTCAAACATCCTATATATGTAGCTACACAATATACAAAGCACATTATCAAAGTCACACAACACAGGTGAGTTCGCACTCCAGCTGTGAGATACGGCAGTTAGGATAGCATTATGTCATTATTTTGCATCCAAAAAAGTTATTTTCCCAGGGGATGCTAGGATTTACTAGTGAACAGTGTGCCACTGTAAATCCATCTCATTAGTCAAAGCGTACATAAAGGTGGTTGTGAGGTGGACAATGGTATATGACAATAATCAAAGTCCCAATATTTAAGCAGGGATGGACTTAACCCACCAACCTATTCACTTACACACCATCTATACAGCACATTATCAGCAGCCAGCACCTTAGGAGAACACTGAGTGCGACTACGAGTGAGTCAAACACCATATATGAGGGGATGATACCAGCACTGTATGGACAAGGAGATGTGTCTGGTAAAATTACTTTTACAGCCATCGGGGGTTGTAAAAGTTGCCACTGCATATGTGTGCAAACAAATCGTGAATTCATTTGCAGTCACACATGCACACTAGTACAAGCTGAGCACTGCTGAATTTGAACCTCCTGCATATCTATTTACACATTCTAGAGAACAGTGTAAGAAACGTAAGCAGCACAGGAGAAGTCTGACATTTAAAGAGCAACAGTTCACTTTAGAAAGAATAACCTCATCAGTGTGTTGCATCAGGGGTGTACACAGGGAATACAGTGTGTGTGTTAATGTACAATTAATGCAGTGTCGGGTCTCTACAGTCCTGGAAGGGCATACATTATACATTAACACACACCCTTGAGGGTATTATGGTGCTTAGAGAATAGGCTGTCTGTAAAAATTGTTGTATTTTACTTGTTTATATATATATTTTTATTACTATTTTTTATATATATTTTTGATGTAAAATAGTTCCACTGCCTAATGTTTCAAAGTTTCTGTAGTATATGTAAATGGTGTTAGAGGAAGCATTTTACATCCAAACTATATCATTTTTTTTTAAAATATATGTTTGCTTAATGTTTTGGTCCATTACTGCTAAAATGGTTTCTTTCCAACCATTACGGATTGAAGTCACTAAATAATGACATACATTTGACTTTCAGACTTTGTTTCCTTCAGAAAATTAATGCTAACACAAATCCTGTTATTTAACTTACTTTTTATTTTTTAAGTATAACATTTAAAATCTGTTCCTATTTTTGAGCCTTTGTTCTCTGTTTATTTCTGGCTTTATTCACATTTTGTGAGCTAAAAGGCTGAGAGGTATGCAAACCTTTTATCTGCCACTGCCAGTAGTCTATCATCTCACTGTCTCTCCCTCTGTCACACAGACCTCCCCCCCACACACACACCTGTACTTCAGAAAATGCATGCTAACACAACTCCAATTATTGCAGCAACTTTGTGATATTTTTTAACAGGAGTATGTTCATGTTTTGAGCCTTTGATTTTTATTTAAGGTTTTATTCAGTTAAATAAAAGGTGAGTGGTACTTCCTCTTGAAATCTCTTGAATGCTGCTGCTGTCACTGTTATATCACTCTCACTCTTCACTCTCTCTCTCTCACTGACACACACTTCGCTTTCATGCATGCATTCACGAGCACAGACAGAAACATACACACACACACACACACACACACACACACACACACACACACACACACACACACACACACACACACACACACACTTTTTTCTGTTCTATATAGATTTTACACTTGCTAAACTGCAAAAGCACTGCTTAGTGAGTGTAAAGTTGTAAAGTAGTGGCTCAATTGTTCTTTCTTTCACTCACATGCACACACACACACACACACACACACACACACACACATACACACACACCACACACAAACTTTTGTTTTTAAGTTTTCTTTTTTTAAAATATATTTTTACACTTGCTAAGCAGCAGAAGAGGTGCTTAGAGAAGGTAAAATAATGGCTGTTGTTTTTATTCAGTCTGAGCTCTACAGCAGCTTGATTTTCTGCTGTGAATAGGTGGACTCATTTTCAGCTGGCATTACTTGTACATTAATACCCTGCTGCAGAATGTTTGTTCTTCTATTAGGGTTTTGATGTACAGTTAAGCCCATTCTCTAAAGGTTTGTAATCATGTTCTTTTATTGCTGCTCCACAAATCACCTGTCATTTGAAAAATGGAAATTTCTTAAACACTTAACAAATTTTTACATAACTTTCCCTCTAAAAACATGAAACAGATATTTTTTTCAGTCTTTGAGACTCCTATCTGAAGCATTAATTTCAACATTTGCGGACATAGTATTGCCTAAAAAAGGTATGACTTTTTTAATTAAGGTATAGAAAATTGTGGTTCCTATTACCTGATCGAACATTTAGGTTAGCGAATACCTAAACATCTATCTGTTAATAGTGAAAGCAAAAAAATGCAAATGGCTGATTTAACTCAGGGAAAGAATTCCCTTGGCCATTATGTGGATTTTGCCCCTTTCCCCACTTAGAGTGATCTCGGAGTTGGTATATATAATTAGAGGGCCCCCCACATTGGGGGTGTGGGGTGACGCTCCCCCTCTTCATTTTGGTTTAAATTCTTTTTTTTTTTGCGGCTGAAGGAATTCATTCCCTACATTAAATCAACCATTCACTGTTTTAATTTTTCGATATTACCAGTTCGACATTCAGGTATTCGCTAACCTAAACATTCAATCGGGTAATATAAGCACAGAAAATTGTACTCAGTAGAGTACAAGCAGTATACCTAGCTACACCCTTGTGTGGCAAAGAAGTTGTGGTTTTAAAAGGTGTGATTAGCGGATTGTGGTGTCATCTAGCAGTTTAAAATGTTTATCTAGAGTAGAAGTTGACCAAACACATGCTCATCTATCTGTAAACCCCCACACACACACACAACTTCCCCATACTGAGCACTGAATGTCCTACCTGTCTAGTGACACAATGTAGAAATCACTGTATTAATTGCGACAGTAGAAATGTGATTTTAAAGAATATAGAGTGCACTTTTGTCTGTATGACCTCATCAGTATGTTCATAGAACATGTTTCAGTAAAAAGTGGGATAAGGGAGCTGTGTGCATATTTAAATGCAATCTTTTCAGGTTAAGTGGATATTGTACCATGAGTTACACAAACTAATTTTTCATTTTCAGCATCAAACCTCTTACCTAACTAGGTTGCACAATCTATAAAGCACTGTATTCATTGCAAGCACCACAAAAAATAGTCTGAATCCTAAGGGAGAGAGTGCACTTTTGTCTGGATGACCTCATCAGTATTCTTCATAGAGGATATTTCAGTAAAAAGTGGGATAAGGGAATTACATGAAGAGGTACATGTGTTCATCTCAGGAAAAGTAGATATGGCACCAAGTGTTACACACACTTACATTTACACACACATAAGTTAATCATGTTGGGCATTGAACCTCCTACCTATCTTGTTATGCAATCTAGGAAGCACTGTATTTACATGCAAGTGCCACAGGAGAAGACCGACTAACCAACTGAAATAGGGCATTTGATTTTTTATAAGATCTACTGTTTGGAATAGATGTTACTGTGCATCACAGGTTAGGCAACAAATGCATGAGTGTATAGAACAATGCAACATTACTATGATCGTCACATGCAATTAATTCTTTCTCTACTAAAATTTAGATAATGTCCTTAGTGTACATTGAGGGACATTGATATGTTTTACATTATGGGATGTCATAGACTTTTGCTGTTGTACACCATTGGATTATCAATCAAACTTTCCTGAAACTTCATGTAGGAATGATTGTTCACTTGTCTTGCCTCATACTTGTGCAATGTGTATCGCCAAGACAAACATACAAGTCACACATAGGACAGTGCACATCTGAATAACAGTGATGGATTATGTGAGACTAGGTTAACCAAACTTGTAGCACAGTTTCAAGTGTAAACACTGTAGAGTAGACATACATTAAATGACTAAATTAATGGAGTCAAATCATTGTGAAATCAAGATCACTTCATTATTGACAAAAACACATGTTGTGTAACCTAAAACAATGATTATTTGATTTTCCTTTTTTTATTTTACTCAAGTGCAGCACTGCCAAGCAGAATTGCATAGCTGATGGCAAAGTGTTAGCACATGCATAACCATATCTTGAAGTGTTAAACTTAAATGGGAATTAGCAGTACTTTATTTTGCTCTGTGCTGACTTTCAAGGAAAGATCTGTACAAGACAGGCTTCACAATTGGAAGGAGTCGCATTAATATGGCAGCAGGATAATGATGTGTTAAGTAAAGGTGTAGCCAGCATTTACAGCCACATGAGTCAGAGAAAACATTCTGAAATATGTTTCATCCATCTGGATTTAAACCTTTACAGCATTCCAAGAAAAAACACTTATACTTGAGTATTATCTAAACACACCATGTAGGAAGCCATACTTTTGATAGTTAACATTTGACAGCAGCTTTCAGCAAATGTGAATGTGTGCATTCATCTTCATTACCTTAAAGACCACTGTAATCTGCACATCTAACTCTTCAGCTTGTTGAAACATACATTAAACAGAATAAGCATAGCTTAGTACAGTGGAGCAAAGTGCAACAGAATAATGCTTCCCAAGGCAATAAAATTGCAAGCTATTGCACTAAGCTGTGTACTTCCATTTAGCAGTAGTTGTATCTGTTGCCAGGCACCATACATTATGGAAATGTAAAGGTATAAGAATAATGATACAGGAGGGAGAAGATACATCAACAGGGTGAGATGGAGGCAGGGACAAAGTAGCTTATGACAGAAGGAGGATAATGGTGGCTCATAACAATATGTAGCCAATAGGTACTCATAAAATAGTGTACCAAAAACAGTCTGCAACAATTAGCTAATGGCTGGATTAGAACCCTTGACACTAGACAAAAATCTTTCTATACATGTGAGTATTAGGTCATCACAAAGGAATTGCCACTTTACAATATTTAAATAACACAACCGAAGCACAATGACAACATACTGAAGCAGAAGGGGTGACCAAATAGAGACAGACAGATGCAGAGAGAAATAACAACAATATGTTTTGTGGGACATGGTATTAACATCTGTATAGCGTGCTAGTCTTATTTATTAAATCATCTTTAATATGTCACATTCTGTACAATAAAGTGCTTCCTATAGGTACAACTAAGGGGTAGGAGAGTGCAATAAAAATGAATCCATATCAAGATAAGGTTTGCTTAATAAGACTCCCTGTTGGGCAGCAATGTTTTTGCAAATCATGTCTTGCTGCACTTTTCAAATGATATGTTAATGAACTGCTGTATATGGAGAGAAATGCAGATGTTTGCAGTTAAATATATATGATAGGAATATGAAATGTCATTAATTAATAAATTGACCTACAGATATCATCGAACCCATGAAATTATGCAAAAACAGCCGACTAAAAACAAGGTAATTATCTGAACACACCATGTAGGAACTCCTGTTGTACTATATCCAGCAGCCTAAGAACTGTTCCATTAACTCTATCAAAGTACTGCCCTTGGTCTGCCTTTGCTCTTTATTACCACAGGGCAGCATATTGACGCATACCTGCATGAAAGTAATGGGACTACTGCAGATTACATTGAAATCATCAGCTTTTGCAATAACAAGTTAAACAATGTTCACTGTCACTAATCATTCCTGTGCTATGCCAACCTATTCTCAAATGCCAAGGAAAATAAAGTTAAGGTTTTTCCATGGGCCATTGCTGGCTATATGTGTTGTGTGTAAATCTAGTTTTTGACCTGTTTAAATGTGTGAAAAAAGGGTTCATAGGTCAGTGATGAAAATAGGGTTGGCAAACAGAGGGTAGGACACAGGGGAAAGAATACAGAAATTTGCAGGAGGGCTGTGGGATAGTACCATAGCAATCCACTTCTTCACAACATAAAAGTACAATTGTACACACTATTTCATGTCTTTGCAGAGTCACCACACCATTGATGTGTGATAAAATAAATATTTTGTATGGCCAATTGCACCAAATCAAGTGTGACAAGATGACACATAGGTGAAGTGGAGAGCTATTTATGTTGCATAATTTCTTTGTGGGACAGGTGTCCATTTTTTAATTTTTTTTTTTTTTTGAGAGAGAGGGCTATTAGGAAAGGTGCTTAGGAATGAGATGGTCAGGTAGGTAAGACAGGTTAGGAAGCATGCACAGACATATAGAACATACAAGACAGACATGAATGGTGATGGAGGCAAAAGGTTGGGGCATACCATTATTTGGGATATGTTGTGGACATCAGAGGTGCACCCACACCCAGTTTGAGAACAGTGAAACTCAAGTCCTCACCCTCACAACTGTCATCATTGTCACTTGCAGCAGCTGTCTGGGTTAGTGCCGGACGTGGCATCATCTTTGCAATCTGATGCAGGACCTTTTCAACCCTGCCAATATGTGCACTGAGACCATTCTTCATTATATCTTTCTCCAGCCCTGTCAGCTCCTGCCAGCTGACAAAATCATCATGTGCACTACTACTGTTCCCAGAGGGTACCACTGCACCAGCAGCTGGGGCAAAGCTACCTGAAGCAGGTGGAGTAGGGGTTGCGGAGACAACACTGACACATTATGAACTCAAAATACTGGGTGTCTGTGCTGCCATCTGGGGAGGTACAAGTTCATAGATTAATACTAGGCTAACTGTCCTTGTGAGCCATTTCAAGCCTAGTTGGATACCCCATGTGACTATCAAACCCCACACCTTGTACCTGTAAAGTAAACATCTTAACCATTTTGCCAACCTCCCATCAAAGAATCATTGACCTATGTGGTACTTGCACCCAAAATCCACAACTCTGAAAGCTGATGACGTATCATTTAGGCCAAAGGTGGGCCAAGCCACAGTGGCCAGTCTACCTCATTGTGTTATTGCTCATTTATTTTTCAGCAGCAAGCCCTGTAAACAGCAGATTGTTAATAAATTATAACAACCCCACCTCGAAAAAAAAAATAAAAATAAAAAAGAGAGAAAAGGTGGAGGAGACAAAGAGATAATTAAATAAATGGCATGTCACAGTACTGTATTTTTTCAATACATTTGTTTGGCAATACATATTATGATAGTTTACTACTGTACACCTTTGCCACATCCATATGTGATGGAAAGGTACTCCTGTATCATAAAATGAACAAATCTCACTGCTATGATATAACAATGAGCAGCCTTTATTTCCCCATGATGGATAGGAAATATGCATTCATCAAATGTAATAATTGCAATTACCATAACTGGATTCTTCCTGACATAGTATTAATATTTTATAAATATTTATCCAATAATAAAAAGTAATTGCTGCTTCTTGGTTTTAAACCCACACACACAGTTTTTGGAGAAGGCATGCATGCTTGAGTTGAAGGTTGAGGTATGCCTGTTCATGCTGCTAGTGATTGAGGGAATGATAAGAAATGTCTGACTTGAATTTGGACCTAAGTCATGCTTATCCCATGCCTCTCTGAGGCAAGTTAATCTGTCCTGGTGCACCTCATGGATTGCAGCTGTAAAGTACAAAAAAAAAAAAATAGATATGAAAGCATAATGAGTACCTGCGTTGGCTGGCTAGATCATTAGTGCCATATGATAGGTTATGGGTCAGCATATGTATACAACTGGGGAGTGTTTGCAGTCCCAAAGTCAACTTCTCATCAGCTTAGGAGGTCCTGCTTGTGCTTCTTAAGGTCACTATAGTGGTGATGAAATTGTTGCAAAGTGCATGGAATGCCTGTTCCATTGGAGACAGCTTTAGCTAAGCTATTCCAAGCCTCAGCCTTATACTGAGATCTGATAAAATCCCCCTGCATCAGCCTACAGCTCTACTGCTTCACAAGGAGTTCCATAAATATCCTGGACTGCTCAACACCCTACCTTTGTGATCCAAATTTAGCACCATTCTCTCCACTCGCCAAACATGTCTGCAATAATCAAGCTAATGAAATGTGCCTGAATTGGCGTCCAAGTCAGATCTAGCTGGTAACTGGTTGTGTGCAAAGAAAAACACACAGTCTTGCCAACAACATTTGCACAGTGGACTCCTTGGCAGACCCATTGGCAATACTTACATCACATGGCAGTAAAGGCATGAAATGGGGCAATGAGCTTTGCCATGTGTGACCTACTAGCTCAGGTTCCAGTGTTCCACAATGGACTACATAATGGCATGGCTTTTAATCCTTGCAGTTCGGAAGGAGAAAGAAGATGAATTGTGACATATTGTGAAATATTATTGTGCCAGCCGAGAATCGAACCCATGGGATTGCCATAGGACAACTACTTTTCAAGCATGGAAATTAGAATTATGCTAATTTGGGAATGAATGAAGATACATGCCAGATCATACTGTATGTGTGTGATGATTTTAATTACTCCTGGGTATGCATTCCTATGCAAATGTCATTATTTAACTACATTTCAGATGGATGCAGTTGAATGAGCTGAGTTATACAGGGTGGGGTGTGCTGCATACTTCACAAGACATAACTGTCGTAAGCACATACTTTGGATATGTGATGAGTCATCATTATTATTACAAAAGTACTGCATCCATCATACATATGCAAGTAAATTTTATATTAAATATCATTCACAAGTTTAGGAAATTGGACACACATTAGCTTGAGTTTATATGCGCAACATTAATGAGACATGCTAAATAGAAAAGTTTACTTATGCAAATATTACTAATACATTGCATATAAGAAACATGTTTAACAATCATTTTCTCTAGTGTTACAGTTCCAATCAAAATGCTGTCATGAATGGTATTCTTAACCTCTTTTTAAAAGTATCTCGTAGCTGGATTCAAAATCTTAATTGGCTATGTTCTTTATCTAAACTCGGAGCAGTTACACCTTGGGCCAGAGAGCTAGGTATATGAGAGGTGGATTTTCTCCACTCAGTATTGTCCAGAGTGTTGAGGAAAGTGCACCACTGCCAGCTATGTTTGTGCTACATAAGGCCTACACTAAAATTTTCACTTTTTTTCCTTAAGTAGGTAACAGTGTTTGCACACTGCCAATTGGACATCAGATGCAAATTAACAGGAACAAATAATAAAAAATCACATATTGTGAATAATTGCAATGTGATCTCCAAACAGGATTCAAACAATGCTTCATGTGACTTATTTCTCTCAATTCACTTCAGCTGCACCTTGTGCACAGAACTGGACATCCGTCAGGTGCATTGTCTGCAGTAAGTACTATTCATGTTGTGGAGGACCATTCAATGACACCAGGCATATTTGCTCTACATAATGCAGCCTGTACTAAATTCTCCCTTTTTTTCCATGGACAGTGTACTGTTTTTGCATGCTACTGAGCAAAGAGCAAATGGAAAAAGCATTAGAAAAAAAGTATATGACAGAGAAAAAGCTGACAGTAAATTAAATGCAGTCAGTGGGTATATGTAGCAATGACCACATCAATATGTGAATTCAAGTGACATATTCATCCTTCTCACTTGTCATTGCAACATCAGAAATATACTTTGTGGAACACTTTATCAGACTTGAATTTAATGACAAATAATGGAAAAGCGGACAGACAAAAGATCTCATAGTGAAATAGTTTTTTAAACTACAGCACTATGGTATTGGAAAATATGATTAAATATGTAATCAGACCACCCTATGTAAGATTATCAGTTAAGTAAATTTGATTCATGCATCAGCTATCCTTTTTTTCCTCCAAGATGACTGTACTTACACTTTGTGCTACAGAGAAAGTTACCTGACAGGTATATTTTCTTTACTGATACTATCCAGAATGCTGACATCTACACAATGTCACTGGGCTGGTTTGCACTCCATAAGGCAGACTGAATTGAATTTTTCACTTTTTTCCTTAAGCAATGAAAGTTCATTTTGGGCTACAAAGTGGTGCGCAAATGCAGAATGCAATATTTATCAGAAGCATTCAAACAACTCTTTTGCGATAAATTGAAAACACATGAATTGAATCACAGTGTATATCTAGCAATAAGTACAGCTAATAGTGCATTGCATTGATACATTCAGCCTTCTGACATCTCCTTGCCACAGCAGGACTATCATGCATGTGTCACAATATCAGGACTTTAGCTAAAGCCATGGGGACGGAGAAGTATACAGTGGAAGGAGGAAATGCTTTTATTGTTCACATTGCACACACAAGTAATATCGACATCATTTCAAATAACTTATTTGTGTGTTTCTTTTAGTCAATACTGACCTTACATGAGTTTCCCACATCAACACATTCATACATCAAAATAAGCATTGAGATTTATTATGCCCTCCCTCAAAAGATCATCTGGGAACCAGTTTTGAGCCCTGCATCATCTGTACTGTTTCTCTAAGCTCAATACCTTTACAAATTATGACACAAAACTAAGAGTGTGACCAGTTGACTTTCTTCAATCAGTGCTGTCCGGACTGCTGAGAAGAGTAGCAGTGCCAGTCTTCATTGTACTATCGATGGCAGTCTGAATAAAATTTGTCAGTTTTCACCTTGGGCAGTGAAATGCTGTTCACTATTATTGCCCGCTGCTAGTCAATGAAGTGCAATGCCTAATGGCACACAAATGATAAAAGGAGAAAAAATAAATTGGTGATCAAATACTTTAACTGTACATTTCAGATGTTTAATCAACTTTGTTATCTTATAACAGGAACCTGTATGAATTTGAACACTCAGAGAAGGGTAAAAAGAACACGGATTTAAGAGTATTTTCCATAGTTGCCACAGACAAGGACATATATTATCAAGAAGAAAAAGTGTTTACATAACCCGATAATGTGACATTCTATCCAGTCACATCAAAAGTGAGCAGAAACAACTTATGAAAGTTATCGCCACTCAATAAGGCTAAAACAAAATAAAATAAAATGGTGATGTGGGACATTCATAAACTTCCACACCCAAAGCGAGTCTTTCAACAGAAAATAGATAAAACCAATGAATGCATACCAAATAATACTTTAATCACCAAAATAACAAAAAGCATATGAACTTGGCACTTTCATCCCAAATTAAGCAACATCTCGGGACTTCATCACAGTTAAAACATCAGTGACATCACCTCCTTTTATGCTTCCTTTTATGCACATTCATCCTTTACCTTTTAACAGCAGTCATAAAAAAACTTTGTAAAATCATTAAATAATGCAATAATAAATTCAGACACTATGTGAAAACAACTAATTCATTATAAAAATATATTTAAAACCTATTAATTTAATTAAATATGAATTAAATATATATAATATTTCTCATATAATTTTTAAATAACTCATAACAGATATACTATCATAGATTCCTGTTGATTTTGTGGCATTTAACCTAAATTGTCACATTGAACCTTTAAATTCTAAAATACTGTCCAGATTCCCCACCCTTGTCATTTTTTTCAACTTTATCAATAATAAAAAAGATGAACTTATTAAACAATGGACACCTTAAAGAATGCTTGTAGAGATCATTGGTTTCACTGTGTTTCTTGATATCATTCATGTGTTCATATATTCTATCTTTCAATCTTCTCATGGTCTTACCCACATAGAAACATGTACAAGAGACAGATGTAGCCACATAAACAACTATCCTAGTTTTGCAATTACAATTCCCAGACTACAACATCTTCTGGTGCTAGCAGACTTGGCTATGCAAGTTCCCACTCCTGTAGTGACATTACATTCACTACTCTGTCAGTGATTGCGATGTCCACACCCAGATGTTGTAGGCTACGGGGTCATGGTCCTGGACATAGTTGTGAGGAGAACTCATCCAGCAGACACCTCTCACATTCAGGTAGTACCTAACGTCTAAACAGGGCCATAGAAGTAGCAGTGCAACTCCTAGCAGAGGTGGTTCTTGTGGTCAGGGGTGACTACTCTGAACTGGCTAATCTACCATGCACGGTTCACACCTTTCCAAGATGCCAGGATGTAGTGCTAGCAGACTGCTTAACAGTGCTTGATTGTGTTCATGCAGACACATGCACATTGAAAAAAAATGTACTTGCCCATACCACCTCAAACACATGCGAGCGATCTAAACAGTACTGCTGAGTGCTGTACATCTGTTGTTACTGGCCCTGAACACTGTATATCCTGAGAGGTATATGTGTTCCTTACTCACACACACTCACTTCTTTGGTGTCAGCCTTGCCCTCCTATAACCCACCTCCCAGCCTGTGCAAATGATGAGGACTGTGTCCTGCCCTTTGCACATGTCTCAGTGACTTTTGGTTGCATATATGTCTGATGCACACAGTGGATAGTTAATGCTTGCTTATTCACTTGCTTGCACTTATCAATATGTATTGTAGAATAAAAGTTGTTGGTTTCTTGTTCCTACTCATTTGTGAATGACTGTGTCTCTAACTGTTGAGCCACATTGTATTTCAGTTAGTATTGTCATTACAGCAGTAGAAACATTCGGTACTTCAGTCTTACTTGTTGCTACATTCATGGAAATGAGTGTGTAATTGACATGTTCTACATTTTATAGATGGTGGTCAATTGAAATGCTTGATGCATACTATTGTTTCCAATATATAAGTGTATATTGCAAAAATCTGACAGTGGACATAACATTGACATAACTGTACACCTCAGGTAAATGATCTGCTTAGGGCATGTACATATTTCCTTATGAGAGTAATCAGTTATGTAACTTTTTTTCTTTACAGGCTCCACATTTACCTTTTCATTACAGCAGGTATAAATAGTGTCCTTGGGGGAGTTGTCCATAACGAATGCTATCAGAACCCAGCCATTGCATGGTTAAATAATGGTTGTGGAGTCTGGCAGGCATTGATTTTCCTATTTGTATGGGCATGGGATCTTAGGCTTTGACTTTGACCTAGGTGGTGATTGTGTGTGCTATCCTTTGCCTCTTAGGTAGAGCTAGGGCATACTGTGCACACCTGCCTCTGTCAACACCATGTGTAGCTGGTGGTTCCCCCTTAAACTTCTCATTTGTACCTGCCTCTGATGCTGCTGGCCCTCCCTGTGGTCCTTGAAACTGTGGTCCTGCCCTTTGCTGTCCTTGTTGAAAACATTTCTTGAGAATTATATTGTGCAACATGGCACAAACTGTACGTATTTTGCAGAGATGCCTGGGTCGTACTGCAGTACACCTCCTGATGTGTCTAGACATCAGAACCTTGATTTACACAAAACAAACACATATTCTATGATATTCCTAGTTTGAATGTGGGCCTCATCATGTTCTTGCTCAGTGGGGTTATGTGGGTTTCTCATGTTTATAATGAACCAGGGCTCCAGTGCATAACCTGCATCCATCATTAGATGGCCTTCAGAAATGACACCCCTAGCAAACCTGGTGTTCAGCTCACAAGTGTGCCATATGTGTGAGTTGTGGAAACTGCCTGGGTTACTTGCACAAACATTGTATACAATCCCCTGTGCATTACAGACAACCTGACAGTTTACAGAGTGGAAACTTTTCCTATATATAATATTTCTTTCCCTTTTCACTTGTTGGGACTTTTATTTCTAAGAGTGTGCAGTCTGTGGCCCAAACACTCCAGGCATAACTCTCAACCGATCAGAGACAAATCTCAACAGAGTCAGGGAAAAATCCTCAAATAATCAGGGACAATCAGGGACATTTTCAAAATATTTGTACTAATAACTTGAAACATTTGCAGAGTAAGAGAATGTGGATTAATATAGATTTTCTGACATAAAAAGTCTATACCTCTGAATTACTGTCATTATTTATTAAGGGCAATTCACCACCTTTTCCTTCAGCGGTCACCAGTTTTAAGAGAGATTAAGACAGACAGACCTAAAATCTGAGTCTAAATCAGGGACATCCCTGAAGATCAAGGACAGTTGAGAGGTTGACTCCAGGGAAGTGTGCTCCTGCATAGAATTCCTCCATAGTTCTTGCATTCTCCTGTAGAATGCATGCAAAACAGATGTGATCCCTTGCATGTAGTAGCATTACATTTAAAAACTGATGTCATATTCTAGATGCTGATGCCTTTGACACCCCTAATATATCCCTTGTGGGTGTCTGGAAAGTACCACTAGCTACTATGCTGCACATACCTTTGTTTCCACTGGAATGGGTTCCCCATGATTTCCCTGGTGCCTGACGTGGGAGGCAGCAGAGATTGCATATTTCCTCCAGTGCTTCCCTGTTCACCCTGTATCTCTCAGTAATATCCATGTCATGATGTCCATGATATATCAGACAGGGTCTAAACACCTTTCTTCTTCTTGTCTGAGGTCTGGCAGCAGCAGCAGCACCCCAATTTAAAGCTTGTTGCAAATACAGCCTAATAATAGCAGCAGCAACCCCTAACATGTTGTTTTCTAAGTGTAATCATGCTGTATTCCAAAGACTTCTGGTTTACATGCAAAAGCTTACCTTGAGTGCACTCAATGTCTTATGTACAGAGAGGCACAAAGTCATATAATACTAAGATTTGTAGGCAGAAATGAGGGCAATGTGGAAGAAGGATACCCAGACAGTTCCAATAGTAGTAGGAACAATCGGTCTTATAAAACGTAATTTACAATCATGCTTAGATATGTTACCAATACACATAACTCCATACAAATAGCAGAAGGAATTATTACTGGGCACATCGCACGTGCTGCAAAGAGCACTTCTGGCTAACATCAAAACTTGAAACAATACTAATTTCATGGACTTTAATCGTACTTTGACTTAGAATGGGATCCAGTCCCATCATGGTATTAGAAACCCAAAAGAATTGGAGAAATTAAAGAGTGTACACAATTGATTTATATCTTCCTGAATAGCTCAAGTATGCTGGATTGGTTAATTAGTATGCTTTCATTAACATATTCTCACATTTCCCTTTGATGGATCTACATATGGTGTACAGATGCTTAATGAATACCAAATAGCTTGCTATCATGTAGCTGTTATGAATCCATCTCAAATACTTACTGTGTGTTTCTACAGATAGAAATCAAAGATGTTTTTTACATACATACATACATATATACATACATACATACAAGCATATATACATACATACGTACAGACCCCACCCCTGAAAGCCAGGTCTATCACATAAGCTATACTAAGTACACACATATTGACATGGACTCTGATACGATGCACACACATTGCAAACATACCTTCAGGCAGCTTCTTTCTGGTGTTGGAGAAACCAGAACACCTGGATAAACACACAGAGACACAGGGAACCTATGCAGACTCCACATAGAAGAAGCCATAGCTAAGAACTGAACCAGAGCTGTACACTGTGAGATGGCAATGTTATTCACTGCACTACTATACCAGTAATTAGTTACATTCACCTACATCTTGCTCATGCCAGGCCACCAAAGACAGCCAATTATCTTGTGCAATGCCAATGCTTATGATGGACTAGAACAGGAATAATAATGGACAAACTGCCGAATTTAAAACAGCTGCAGTACTGCAGTACACCCCCCCCCCCCACAAGCCATAGCAATACCATTTTTACACTGAGTTTAGCAAATGCGTTATTTGACACTACTCCTGCCTGACCAGACTATTGTTTGACAGTGATTATACAACTGCCTCTGTACTCATTAGTTATATCCACTTTAATATCTACAAGTCATATAAGTAAATATTGGTCACAATAATAAAGAATTCTGTTTTACTTCACACAAATGCACATTAGTCTTGCAAAGTCTGATCAGTGACTATTTAAAATAAGCAAAGAATAAAACGATCAGCTACTTTTATTGACAGAGGAAACTCCAGGAGTTAAAGCCATTTGTAGGTGCAGTTCACATGTCTGACTGTGATAAACAAATGATGATAGTGGAATGGATTTTAATTTTGTAATGAATGTTAAAGTATTCCAAGTTACTTCACAAAAATCATATTAATCCTAAAAAGCTAGAATAAGGAGCAAACAGCAGTGAGTCAATTTTCTCCAAAAGCAACCCCAATAATCGTAGGTATTTTGTTATGTGTGCATGCCACATGCCCAACTCATAAAACAAATAACAAAAATGCTGTCCAGGCTTCTCAGAAAAAGAATCAGTGACAAAGCCAAAAGTACTGAGGAAAAAAGGCCCCCAAATAAGGAAGAGTTTGTAAATATCTCTCTTGCACTGCATACCTGGACATTTGATAGAAAAACAAGTTTATATAGCATTCATTTTTCTGAATCAAAGCAGGCCAGAAACTTAAATGTCTGCCATTACTTAGCAAGTGCAACACTCTATAATCTAGCAACCCCCCCCCCCACAAATTCTATGACAAACAAGCCATAAACAGAAAATATCTCAGGAGGGTTCATAGCTATTAATTTACTTGCTTAAGAATTAGAGACAATGACAAAAATGACACAGCAGGGGAAGAAAGGCCCAAAATCACTAACAACTTTTAATTAGTATTTAAATTAATTAAAAAATAACTAGACATAAACATAAATAGTATGAAATTACACCTTCCAACTATAATACCATCTGTAATGACCAGATGATGAGGAAAGGTGGTGATATTGCTCTAATATTTCTCAACAACTACCACATTTCCCCTACAACAAATGAATAGCAAAATTCAGTTCAGCAGAGCTTCATATTACTTTACTGAAAACATATGTATTACCATACTTTACATCCCTCCTGGAGACAATACAGCTTCATAGGAAGATATCCTACATTGGCTATCCATAACAATTCCACATGAAAAAATACCACTAGGGGATGTTAGTTTCAATTGGTTGGACATAACCTCTAACTCCCCTACATCTATCATGAACTTATACAGTTTCACACAGCTAATTAATACCACCACACATTATAGTAAGACATCCAATTCCTTATTAGACCGGATCCTAGTATCAGACCCTAGCAAATTCAGCCCCACAGGTAGAATGCCAGACTCTCTCAGTGACCATCACCCAATGTATAGAACCAGATATCTGTTGCATCCACTCGAACAGCATGTTTATAAAACAACACACAACCTGTCCAAGTTTAATCCATAAATATTCATTGCCCTATCACCTATTAACTGGAGCAGCCTAAAGCAAGCTCCTGTCCTTAGATGATACTGTAAATAAATTCAATACAACTTTCCTAAATATCTTAAACAGCCTTGCACCCCCCAGAAGGAAGAGACTAAAAACAAATAATGCAATTTGGCTATCCAAAAACGCACTATAGAGAAAAAGCATATAAAGAATGGCAAAAATATAAAACACCGCAATATCTCAAAAACTTCAGAATGCTCCACAACCATATTAAAAAATGAATAAATGAAGGCAAAAAACTTTACTATAACAACGTTCAGAACAATAGCAAAAATAACCTTAAAAAGTCTGATCAGCTATTAAAGAAATCTTACATCCCAGGCAAAATTTCAACCCTAACCTCGCTCCCAATGACTCACCACTTGAAAATGCAATAGAATTCATTTCTTATTTAATAGATAGTATAGTGTCTCTAAGCAAGGATTCCCTGACATCTAATCCCAGCCCTTCCCAACAGTCACATGTCACCATACCCACTTTCACCTTCAAACTTACACCCACATTGTATATTAAACTACTTTTAAACAAACTTAAACCATGCTGTACTTCAGCTCACGACCTTCCAATTAAGTACCTTAAAAGAGGAGCCAATAGCATTGCCTATCCTGTCTCAGTCTTTATAAATAGGTCAATCAGAGAATGCCACATTCCTTCTGTGGAAAAAAACACACGTTATGCATC
Source organism: Protopterus annectens (assembly GCF_019279795.1). Lineage (NCBI taxonomy): Eukaryota > Metazoa > Chordata > Ceratodontiformes > Protopteridae > Protopterus > Protopterus annectens. Next base: position 412,347,803 of record NC_056727.1, read on the forward strand.
TACATTAAATGGGGATTCAGCAGACATCGCTAACTTTAGACCTACGGTAATCATACCCCTCCATCTCCAAAATACTTGAAAATATACTCAGAAACAATTGCTAAACTATCTTCTGCTGGAAGAGCTACTATCCCCTATACAACATGGCTCCTGCCCCTCCCATGGTACTAACACTGCACTTCTAATCTTAGCTAGAGGTAATGGTAAACTAGTGTCTTCCTTATTTCTAGACTTGTCTAAAGCCTTTGACATAGTTTGTTACAGCAGACTTCTACTTCAGATGTCCTTACTAGGTTTATCTCAAACCACCCTTCCATTGTCCAGTAGATTTCTGTCAGAAAAATAGCGCACCACCCTCTCTACAGACCACTCAGTCACCACAGGTGCGCCACAAGCTGTATTCTTGGTTCTCTCCTCTTTAACATGTCACCAACAGTCTACAGATCCACACACAACAGGCCTCATTAGTACAATATGCAGATGACTCGCCACTCATATACACATCAGGCAACCTGGAACACCAAAAACTTACTCAGGAAGCTTTAATAGCCAGTGCAACATAGGTTTTGTAACTCATAACTCATAGCCAATATCCACAGATACAAACTGGTAAAATTAAGAAAACTAACACTAGCTGGGGAAATTGGAAACAAAGTTTAATTAGTGCTTTCATCTGCTGCTACACTTGACTTCTTTAGATTGAAACAAGACATTGCATTACATCACATTGTTTTATAGCCAGGCTTTATCACATGATCACATCATTAAAAGAAAAAGGAAATTTAAAAAATGTTGTGCATAAATGTGTTTCCTTGGATGTTAAATGTCCCAAATACCACCTAGAAAGAAAAACGTCATTTAAAATCACATAAAATATTTGGTCAACATAATGGCATCAAAACACTCATAAATTAATGTTTCTATACGCCCCAGATATACATCATAAACACAAATAATAACGCATTTTAGATTATGACTATGCTTAATTCCTAACATAATAATTACCTAAACATCCCCTTTAAAAATATAATTCAGCATTTAATTTCAAATAGCTGGAAAGAGATACATCATTCAATCCAGGTGGATTGGTGGCATTCACCCTTAATTGCCACATGAATTCTTTGAATTAAAGGAACAGTTCCTTGTGACCCCCCCCCCCCCACTGTTACTTACAATCTGGTCAATTGCGACAAATTTGAAACTATGATCTGGGTTCAAGATAGTATGTTTGGCCAATACATTCTTTTGGTTACTCTTTTTGGTGTCATACATATGTTGATATATGCAGACTTTAAATGCCTTCTTGGTCTTACCTATGTAAAAATGTACACAGTTTTGACATAGGGCGACATGTACAACATGGGTACTGTTACAATTCAATTTATGGTTCAGATAAAATGTACCATATTCAGGAATGTACACACTTTCTGTTTCTAATAGAACATGCTGGAGGGATAGATTCCCTTCGCAGAGACTTCCCTTACTATGGAACAGGGTCCCGATCTACATAAGACAGAGCCCCTCACTATCACTCTTCAAGAGGAACCTTGATGAGTGGATGGGTAACAGAAAGTTCACACCGGGGATCACACCAACAGCACTACTAGATAGGGGCCAAGGGTACTAGCTGCTAGTACAAGGGTCTAGGGAACTACTAAAGGGGCTGTGAATACCGCACAATGTGGCTGGGCTAATATATGCCTTCGGGCAGATAGCCTAGTACCAACCTATGAACCTATAATACACTGACACATTGAGTACAATGGCCACATTTTAACATCTTACCCTTTTTATAATATTTGTTCCCCTCGTTTATTTCCAACAAGTCTTTGAAACAAGCATCTTTTTTATAAACAACACATGGTCTCTCACCTACATTCTTAAGGACCTCTTTGTCATTCCTAAATACAAATCAATTCTTTTTAAGAATATTTTTAATATCATAGAACTGTGGGTCATAAGTCAAAATAAGAGCTCTATTAAACTCATTTGTTTGTCTTGGATCCATATCAACAACATTTGTTCTATTTGTAGTACCATCTCCTAAGCCTAACAAGGGAAAAAAATGCCCCTTAACTCTTTTTTCAGTAACCTCACACAAAATGGGTTCAATAAAACTGTTAGGATACCCCCGTCTTAATAACATAATCCTTAACTTTTCCCTTTCTTCAACAAACATTTCTAAATCACTTACCATTCGTAGCAAACACACACACTGGCCTTTAACCAATGATCTCTTTGAAAGTCTGGATGCCTACTTTCAAAGTGTAAGAGAGTGTTATAATATGTGGGATTTCTGTAAATAGTCATGGTAAATGTATTTGCTAAATCATCTTTAGTAATAAGAATGCCTAAAAAATTGATTCTATTTTAATGGTGTTCCATAGCAAAACTAAAGAGGGGGTATTAGTATTTAGGTAGTCAAAGAACTCATTTAATTCTAACTCATTTCCTGCCCAAAAAATAAGCATGTCATCTAGGAATTTCCCATAAAACATAAATTGTTTAAATCATTGGGAGGTGAATACTTGTGTCAATGCCCACTGGGCTAAGACAATATTTGCAAACAGGTGGACACATGCCGCACCCATTGCTATACCTGTTGTTTGCTTGAAAATCTGATTCTCAAATATAATGAAGTTATTGTTGAGTACTGTTTCCATTAATGTCCTAAACATCAGTATTCTAGTATGGCTTAGGTGGGTTTGACTACATAAAAAAATCATAGAACATTTCTAAGCCTTCATCATGTGGTATGATGCTAAATAAGTCTTTGACATCTATAGCAGCCATAATCATATTCTCCCTATATAGTTATTGCTTTATTTTCTTTAAACAGTCCCAAGAATCCTTCAAAATGTGTTGAAATTTAGAAAGAATTGTATTCAAATGAGAATCAATAAACGTAGCTATGGTGGTAGTTTTTGATGCTTTTGCATCCACAATAGGTCTTAAAGGTGTGTTGCTAATGCTTTTGTGAATCCTGTGGATTCCAAATATGGTCGGGACTTTGGGGTACGTTCGAATTAAATAATTAAATTCTTCCTCTGTTATTTGAAAATTCATTAGTAGGTTGTTTAACGTAATGTCAACACGCTTGTAGGCTATATTAAGCTCATTCAACGACACTTCCACATAACCATCACCATATAGAATCCCCAACATCTTCATAATATACATCTGATGGTCCATTACCACCAGCCCCCCACCTTTATCAGGTTTCTTTGCAACATACTCAGTGTTTGACAATGTGTGAATAAGTGCTTCCCTCATGATAAAAAGGGACATCATTTTCCCACCTCACTTACTCATCGTTGGTAAAGTTCTGCACAATGGCTTGGGCAGAACAAAGATTATCATAACATCAATATCAAAGAGAAATGCATATTTCTCAAATCCTGCAGTAATTGAATTCTGTGAGAAGGAAAACCCAATTGTTGTAATGTTCAGAAGACATGAATTCAAACATATTGCCTAGTTGGCACTACTGTTGTACAGATTGGTTTCAGTCACCTAGCTTCTGCTCATCATTAACTGTTTTTACTAAAGGGCTGTTGCCTTGCTTTCACATCCTTTCATTACGTGCTCCATCCCTACTTTATTTCACACTTAGAAAACATCTTCTCTATACGTATATGCTTAGGAATGTTAAACTATCATTAATGATTTAGGTGCAGTGTCAGTTAACCTATTACTTTGTAATTCCCTGGTGAGCTAAAGCATTTAATAGCCGTGGGCAGTTTGCAGTTACTTCTTGTATTTGCTGTA